>NW_015159776.1:224986-269598 GCF_001447785.1 Gekko japonicus
GTACTCAGCAACAGTATTTTTTCTCCAAAAGAGCTGAACCTATGTGTAAGTCAGTTCAGTTTACTTTGGGAGATCAGTTTCCTGTCAGATGCATCGTTAAGGCACATGATCTACACTATAGACAGTGCTTGTGTTGGTGCATTTGTTTTGGTGCTAGTTTATCCTATGCCAAAAATGAGCATGTTGACTGCTCTGGGTGGTAGAGATGCAGCCACTGATCAGAGAACAACAAATCGTAGATTAGTTAGATGTATTAATGTAACATTTGAATTTCAGGTCTTTTTTTTAAAAAAAAAAAACAACCCCTGCATAGACAAAATGTAACCTATATTTTATCTGCTCTGCATGCCTTTAATTATTGCCCTCCCTTTACTAGCATAACTCCTAAATAAAAGTTTTTAGCCCATTCAGCTGAATTAACATGGCATAGAAGAGACTATAGATTTTGAGAAATGTGTGAATTATTACAATTGATAACAAACAGTTCTGTTACAGCAGTTTACTTTTTTGTGCATAGTGATTTCTGGCTGATATCCTGAGTTCTGAATTACAGTAATTAGGTGTGATGTAGAGTAATTCATTAGACCATTGGGCTTTTCAGAGTCTTTTGTCTGTATGCAAAACTGAGTAGATTGTGGCAATCTGTGTCTTTTCATGAGCAAACAAGGACTTTAAAAATAGAAAAACTGAGGCAATAGCTCATATGTATTATTTGCTTGACTCTGCTGACAATGGAGTTCACTTTAGAATGTATTTATGTTAGAAAGATTGTCAGTCCATGGCTGTTTCCTATTGTATACATACACTCTTCCTTTATTCCTTGTCAGTCTGCTAAAATGCATGGAATACATTTTGTGCAATCTGTACTCTGTGCAATCTGTATTGTAGATCTAGTGCTAAACATCTATTTAAGCCAAACAAAGTGCTCTATGGTGCAGTGTCCTGAATAAGAAAAAAAGCTAACTGCATCACTACTTCCACCTTTCAAAAGTGACCAAATTCCACTCTAAACAACTAACTCTTAATGTAGATCAGGAAAGATAGCATGATTTTTAATTTAAAATTTGTTGTAGTTTTTAAAATATATAATAAACAACACTTATTATCAAACAACTGTTCCCCTTCCATAAAGGATTTCTGGTTTCATAAGGGCAAAAGTGCATGTGATTTAAAATATCAGAAAAGCCACGAATGCCCAGATATAATCACAGCAGTAGTAGTGGGAGAAGGGTGTTCAAACCTTTTCCCTCATGCTAATTCCCTAATTTAAATGAACCCTCCCAAGCAGCTTTTAGCATATGGCAGGACAAATGAAGTTCCTAGTGCTAGCAAATCACAAAAGCTAATGTTTTTGCTAATTCAGAGAATAGAGAAGAGAAGAGATTGGATTTATACCCCACCCTTCACTACCCAAAGGTGTCTCAGAGCGGTTTACAAACTCCTTTCCCTTCCCCTCCCCACGACACCCTGTGAGGTGGGTGGGGCTGAGAGAACTCTGACACAAACTGCTCTTTTTCAAGAACAGCTGTGCCAGAGCTTGTGACTGACCCAAGGTCACATCAGCAGGTGCAAGTGGAGGAGTGGGGAATCAAACCCGGTTCTCCCAGATAAGAGTCCACACACTTAACCACTACACCAAACGTTCTAATTCCATTGAATTTGATTTGAGGATTATTCTAGGGTTTAATTAATCTCATGGTCTTTTTTTAAAAAAAAGTAAAGGTCATTGTGACATATAATACTCATAAGCAAGGGATCCATCTGGACTTATGTGTGGGAAGGAATCCTTCCCCCCCAAAAAATCCTTTTGCTGTGGGTCCATTTCCACTCACCTGTACCCAGTCAACCAATTTCCTGTATTTCTCCTGAACCCACCCAAGTGCAGCTTTCCTCATTCTCCTTACCCATCCTTCCAGTGTTCCACTTGACCTATCTCCTATCTTTTGTATGACATATAGATAACTCATAATGTCAGCATTTTCCTTATACAATGCCTGCACATATTGTTGGCTACTTTGTTAAAACTTTTAACTTCAATTTTTATGTCTTTCTTCCCCTTCCATGCCCCCACATTGGTAAAATACATACCCTAGCCAGAGGTCATTTCGGGGGGGATCGCGGGGGATCGCAGTTCCCCCGGGTGAGGTACGGGGGCGGGGCACATGACAAAGCCCCGCCCCCTGCTTCTGGCCGCCCCGCTTCCGGCCCTCATTCAGCCAGGAGGAGGCAGGAGAAGAGGGAGGGTAAGTTGCTTCCTCCCTGCCTCTCCCCACCCCTGCCTGCCTGGGGCCAGGGAGGGCCTTCGCGGGGCTTCCTTGCACTCCCGCCGGCCTTGCAGGTCCACCGCTGGGCCCCTCATGGGGCTCGGCAGTGGAGCTGCAAGGCCGGCGGCGGCGGCGGCCGGGACCATTGGGGGCGGGGTGTGTGACCTTATGACACACTTCCAGTGATGTCAGGGGGTGTGGCCTTATAACACACTTCCGGTGATGTCAGGGTGTGTGGCATATGCTAATGAGTTATGCTAATGAGTTCCCCTAGCTCTTTTTCTACGAAACGACCCCTGACCCTAGCTGAGGATTTTTTGATGTGCATGGGCATCACTGTCCAATATATGACTAAAAGAACCTTAAGTGAAGGATTAGGAGAACAGTAACCCTAACCATGACTTATTATGCAGGGCTTTATGGATGACCCTTCCATACTAGACTCCTTCCAGTCTCGCTTCTGCCCAGGACACAAGACGGAGACGGTGCTGGTCGCTCTAACGGATGACCTCCACAGGCATCTGGATCGGGGCGGTTCAGTGGTACTGTTGCTGTTAGATCTGTCGGCCATGTTTGACATGGTTGACCATCAGTTGCTGACCCACCGCCTCACCGACATGGGGATCCAGGGGCTTGCCTTGCAATGGCTCGCTTCCTTTCTCCAGGGTTGGGGACAAAGGGTGGCACCAGGGGAGCAGCAGTCCAGAAGACACTTGCTAGAGTGCAGTGTGCCTCAAGGGGCAGTGCTGTCCCTGATGTTACTTAACATCTATACGTGCCCCCTTGCCCAGATTGTCCGGAGGCATGGGCTGGGGTGTCACCAGTATGCTGATGACACCCAGCTCTATCTGATGTTGGGCGGCCAGTCGGACTCCAGATCGAAAGACCTGGACTGGGCATTGCAAGCCGTGGCTGGTTGGCTAAGACTGAGCTGGCTGAGGCTGAACCCGGCGAAGACGGAGGTCCTGTGCCTGAGTCGGGGCTGTTTGGGGGTAGGGATCCCACTCCCAGCCAGAGGTTAGGAGTCTGGGAGTGTCCTGGATGCCTCCTTAACAATGGAGGCTCAGGTAGCAGCCACTGCTAAGTCGGCATTTTACCACCTTCGGCTGATTCGGCAGTTGGTTCCCTTCATCGACCGTGACGATCTGGCTACAGTGATCCATGCAATGGTCACCTCAAGACTAGACTACTGTAATGCTCTTTACATGGGGCTGCCCTTGTTGCAAATCCGAAAGCTGCAGTTAGTGCAGAATGCTGCAGCCAGGCTTTTGATGGGCCTCCCTAAATGGGAACACATCCGGCCTGCACTGAAGGCACTGCACTGGCTGCCAATAGCATACCAAATTCGCTTCAAGGTGCTGGAACTTACCTTTAAAGTCCTATATGGCCAGGGTCCGACATACCATAAGGGACCACCTTTCCCCATACATACCCCAGAGAGCACTATGGTCAGGATCACAACATTGTCTGACCATCCCAGGCCCTAAGGACGCCAGACTTGTGGCCACTAGGGCTAGGGCGTTTTCAGTGGCGGCTCCACACTGGTGGAAGAAGCTCCTGGAAGAGATTAGGGCTCTGTGGGATCTTTTACAGTTCCGCAGGGCCTGCAAGATGGCGCTCTTCCACCAGAATTTCAATTAGGAGTTGCCACACCACTACCACCAACTCCGGTGGGTGTGGGTTGGTCTAGTTTGGTGCTTGTGCCATACCATCACGCAATGCCAAAGACCACTGAATTGGAAATAATTGTTGTTTACCATACAGTATTCCATCTTACGTACTGAAAGACAACTACTACCACTAGCACTTTAATTGTCGGGCTGTGTAATGTTTTAATGTTTTAACTTTTGTATATGATTTTATGGTACTGGTACCAATTAATGTAAGCCACCCTGAGCCTGCTTGTGGGGAGGGCAGGGTATAAATTGAAGTAATAAATAAATAAATAGGAAATTATTGTGGATCATCATAAAGTTTGTCTTGAAATTCCAGTTTTGGTTACTCTCAGCTATGTGAGTTTTCTAGGAAAATCTGAATTGGATTTTTTTTTGATTAAAATTTAAATGAATAATTTAAATATTTAAATAACATTAGTAAATGTTAATAATGTTGGTAATTGCACCATGTATGAGCCTGAACCATGTACAAACACTGGGGTTTAGCCCATATAGTCATATTTAGCCCATAGAACACAATTGATTTGTAACACAACAACCATAATTATAGATAAACAGACTATGTTTACATATGTGGGGTGGAAAATTTTCTGCCCCACATCATTGGTTACTCTAGTCCTAAATCTGTAACAAAGTGTGGTCTATGAAGGAATTAAAAGGAAAGATTCATCTGCCCAGATATGCTGATGTCGCTGTGTATGGGTTCAATGCAGATAAACCCCCTGCTGTGTGGTAATGCTTTACTTTTCTTAATGCTGTAGCTCCTAGTAACCTTTAAATATGTGGGGCCTCTTTGAATGTCACTGTAAATCCACATTTATGCCAGATTGTAAGCAGTTTTGTTCATAGTACATGTGATCAGTAGGGGGGAGTACTGAGGAGCCACTGTGTAATGGAATTCAAAGTAGTGCATCAAAGGATTGACAAATCAAGACTTAGAGAGAAATGGTAACAATATTGTGTAAAACTGATTGCATAAACATGGGAAAGAGGACAATGTAAATAATGCATTTGTAAACTGCATAGTTCCTCACTGATTGGGCCCAAAGTGTGGCAAGACAAGGTACTTTTCTCCCCACCCCACAACTTTTCATGTGCCCAAATAGCAAACCCCCCCCCCCCATGGCCATTTTGGCACTTGAAGTGGTGCAGAGGAAAACCAAGTGCACCTCATTCGACTTTGCTTTGGGCCCAATGCCCTCATGGCATTTTTAAATTGCACATTTTCGGCTTTAAAATGGTGGTGGCATCCCAGTGTTAGACATAATAGTGCTGTCATGTTTAGTTTGGCCTTAAGACATATCTGCTAGTATTCTTATATGAGCCACTTATTTTGCCTGTGCTCTTTCAACGTCATCAGATTGTACAAAAGTCTCTGTTAGCTATTGTTTTGATAGAAATTAGAGGAATTTAAATGCTTTATTAAAGGGTCTTAGGATTTCCTTCCCTCACTCCACCAGTTTTTTCTACTTTTCATTCCAATCCTTTTCTAGTTATTTATTTTACTAGAGATTTTAACATATATGCTGGGTCACAGAATTCTGATGTTTCCTTATTCTTACTTTTTGAATAATCTCCCTTTCATATTAAGCATAGCAGCCTGAGTAGTGCAGTTTAGCCCGCCCAAGCTCATAAGAACTTGGAAGCTAAGCAGGTTCAGCCATGGTTAACACTTGGATGGGAGACCTCCATGGAAGACCGGGGTTGCTATGTGGAGGAAGACAATAGCAAACCACCTCTGCTGGTCTCTTGCCTGGAATGTCCTGTGGATGGGGTTACCATGAGCTGGTTGCACCTTGAGGTAGGGTTGCCAAGTCTATCTTCGCCGGGAGCGGGGGGCTCCCAACCGGTGTCTTGTGTGCGCGCACGTGCCGCACGCACGTCACCCAGAAGTGATGGGAGGACGCCAGGCACGCTGGGGGCGGGGCCACGGCCACAGTTTTCCCTTGTATGGCCGTGGCCCCGCCCCCAGCGTGCCCGGCATGCCTGTGTCATGTCCGGGTGATGCACATGTCGGGGTGGAGTCCCCCCCGGGGCCTGATCCGGCAGTGCCGGGGAATGGGCCTCTGGGGTGGGGGTTTCCCCGCCCCTCGGGGGGACTTGGGATCCCTACCTTGAGGGCACCTTTTCCTCCTGCTTCAAATGAAGCATGCATTTTAGTTTCATGGAGTTGTATGAGCCAGATGATGTAAAGCATACCATTATGACACATTTGGCTGTAGAAATGCCATCTTTCCTTGTTTGCAATTGACAAAGTAGATCATAGTGCATGTATTTCTGACAATTTCCTGTCTGCCAGATTCAGAATTTTGGTTTTTCTGCCACAGTATTTATTTATTTATTTTATTAAACTTATTTCCCATCCTACCCCACAAGTGGGCTCAGAAAGGCTCACAACATATAAATGAACAATAAATTATCTCTTCAGTTTATGCCCACTATTTTCTTTTTATGTATTTATTCTTTGATGTCTTTGAAGATGATCCAGAAGACTGAAGTGGAACAGAATCTGCAGTGCAAAGATGCACATTTTGTTAGAGATGTAAAGACTGGGGAGGGGGGAGTAAATGGAGGCATTTTAAACCATTTTTTTGGGGGGGAACTTCCACTTTTTCCAACTGGAAAATTTGGAAAGCACTGGGGGAAAACATGCTTCAGTGGTATACATTCTGTTTTAGAATACTGAAATGGTTTTTAAGTCAAGTTTAGGTAAAGGTAAAGGTTCCCTTGCTCGAAAGCCAGTCGAGTCCGACTCTAGGGTTGCGGTGCTCATCTCCGTTTCAAAACCGAAGAGCCAGCGCTGTCCGAGGACGTTTCCGTGGTCATGTGGCCGGCATGACTAAACACCAAGGCGCACGGAACGCTGTTACCTTCCCACCGAAGTGGTCTCTATTTACCTACTTGCAATTTCTTTCGAACTGCTAGGTTGGCAGGAGCTGGAACTAGAGATGGGAGCTCACTCCATCATGCGGCAACTCGGGTCCCGAACTGCTGAACTATTGACCTTCCACAGCCTGCAGTTCAGCGTCTTAACCACTTGAGCCACCACAGCTCCAAGTCAAGTTTACTCACTCAGAATGTGTAATTTTATTTATTTATTTATTTTATGATTTATACCCCCCCCCACCCCGCCGGATCAGTAATAATAGTCAGACAATGCAAAACATTTGGTAATAGTAATTTGGTGAGTACTGTATACATATATATTTTCCAGCATATATTTAGAGCTTGAATGTAACTAACTTTATCCACAGCTATGATGATGCTATGAGGATGATGATGCACTATTGAATATTTCAGGGTTTCCATGTTACAGGTTTAACTCAATGTTCAAATAAGCTACTAGCCGTATTTATTAGTGTTTGACACAGTTTCTGTCAAAATAATATATTTGCTGTACTACAAAATCTGTGTTTTTTATTTTCAGTTTTTATTTTTTTATTTAAGAGCTTTAGGATCACCCAAAACAACTTATTAATAGTACGCTTGTAAGGGGGGAAATTATCTCACTCAAGTTGGAAAATCAGTTCATGTTCTGAAGTAGCAATGCATTTAATATTTTTTGTAGTATTAAAATGGCCTGTTTATAGTTTAGTAACTGGGAAAAGGATAGTTTCTTAAAAGGGAGTGTAATTGATTATTATGATTTATTTCTTCTCATATTAGGTAGGGTTGATTTAACATCTTAGCTTTGACAAAATTCATTTGAAATTAAAATTGGACTTACTGTAAGGGTTTCTTCTCATCAGTGGACTGGGAGGTATCTTCACACATCCTCCTTGCTCTTCAGGCAGGGCTTATGCAAATTAATTTTGCAAGGATTTCCCCATTATTTGGAGGTAGATCTAAGTAGGGATGGGAACGAATTGGTTCACAAACTAAAGTTCATCACAAATTTTGGCTGGTTCATGGTTCGCGAAGTGATGTTTGCAAACTGAAGAGTAGCTATGAACTTCCATGAATTTTAAGGCAGTTCGTGGTGGTTCATGAGGAGCAGAGATGGCTCTGAGCCATTTAAACCCCTGGTGTAGTGGTTAAGGGTGCGGACTCTAATCTGGGAGAACCGGATTTGATTCCCCACCCCTCCACTTGCACCTGCTGGAGCACCTTGGGCAAGCCATAGTTCTATCAGAGCTGTTCTCTATAGGACAGTTCTGGAAAGAGCTCTCACAGCCATGCCTACCTCACAGGGTGTCTTTTGTGGGGAGGGGTAGGGGAAGGAGTGAGTAAGCCGCTCTGAGACTCCAAGTGAAGGGGGGGGGCTATAAATCCAATCTCCTCCTCCTCTTCTTCTTCACAAAAAACAGCTGAGCCGCAGGGAGCAGAATGCAGGGGTTTGTATGGCTCCAAGCCATTTAACCCCTGTTTTTTGCCCCTACCTCTTTTGGCAGCAAGGAGAAAGCAGAAGGTTAAACGGCTCAGAGCCATTTAAACCCCTGCTTTTTGCTCCCCAAGAAAAGTGGTGGGGAGCAGAAAGCAGGGGTCCCAAACTGATACAAACTGGTTGGTTCACGAACTAATGGATTGGTTTGTGATTCATGTGCATCCATAGATCCAAGTTCATGCCATGGAACAAAGTGAAACATAATGACAGATCCACAGACTCATTCAAATACATAACAACCCCCCTCCCGAAACAATACAATGAAAAATATTACATATGAAAAATTTCATGAATAACCAAAGATGGTGCAGATTATAAATGAAGTATCTAACAAGTTTCTGTTTTCATTCTGGATAGTCTTGACCCCTTTTCTGTACACTTCTTTGTTTAGGAGAATGTTGGAAATGGGGACTCTCAGTGTGATATTTAAGGTAAAGCTGCAGAGTTTCAGGTGAAGGCTAGAGTGTCTAGCAACAGTGACACCATTTTCTGTTACATGGCCAGAAATGATGTCCTGTCACCGAACACTGCTTCAGCATCAGCATCCCTGCTGCCACTCAGTGGAGTGCAGGTGGGCAACAGGTGGCAGTGACTGAAGTTCCCCTGCTCCTGTCAGGAAAATGGCAACCTATTCTTTGTGAAAGATCCATGTGTATGGCTGTGACAGTTTAGGAGTGGCTTGCTCAACAAAATCACTTTCTGGCATAGGTGTGTTGAATCCAGCTTCCATCTGTGATGTTAGAGATGGATATGTTGGCTCATCAGGAATCCATGCTGAGGTCACTCTGAGTTCCATAGCTGATCAATGTGATTGCAGTATACCTGGACAGTATAAAAGAAAGGACCTATTTGGTTATGGACAACAACAGGTACCATTTGTAAATCTCCAGTGGTCACACACCAACACTGTCCAGCCCATTTTTAGTTGATGAGAAGCATCATATCCTCTGGCAGATACTTGACTTATTAAAACAAATATGAGCACAGATTCTGCCTGTAAACAACACTGCAGGGCATTGACCAGTAGTGGCACAAGCACTGTTGCACTATGCCATTAGAAAACATGCTAGTTTTTGTTGTAAAGATCAGTGGTCACATTCCACTGACTTCAAGGCTTCCTTCAGAGTTTACACATATTCTTCCACCAGTTCATTGATGTCTAGGCAATATGGCATGGAGGTAATATGACACATGCCATTGTAGCGTATGAAGGATTCAAATTTCACAGACAAACTGTGGAGCACTGTAATTTACTACTTGCTCTGGCAGACTCATCCTGGCAAATAAGCTCCAAAGAATTTAAATTGTTTGGCTCATGGTAATAGATTTTATGCAAAACACCTCAAGCCACTCTGTTAATCTAACAACTATTAGGAACATCATTCCCAGAAATGGTCCTGCAAAGTCAATATGTACATATTACTATGGAGTTTATGGCTACTCCCATGGATACAGAGGTTGATGTTTTGTTTGCTCAAGTTGGGTAGCCATGTTAATCTGTCTGTACCAGTAGAAAAGAGCAAGGGTCTACTAGCACCTTAAAGACTAACATTTGTGGCAGGGTATGAGCTTTTGTGAGTCACTGCTTACTTCTTTTCATACCCTGCCACAAATTGTGTTTGCTGACTTCCTCAACAGTGCACAGCTGTATGCTGATTAAGTCCTTGCCAACATGCAAGGCTTCTTACTAAAGGCTTTCATCTTTACAACTCTAAGAACCCCTGTGTGAAGCTCTTCTACAACTTTAGGGCACAATTTAAGTGTATGATGTCTTGGATAACCCACATTATACATCCTTGATGCACATAGGAAGCTCTGCCTTACACCTGTAAAGTGGTACTAGAGGAGTATCATTGGTATACCAACAGCCTTTGAGATGGCTTCATAAATATAGGTCAATACAGGGTCTTTCTTAGTTTCCCATTCAGTCCTACTATGAATTGTTAGGGCACACTCAAGTTGGAACAGGTTGCAAAATGAGCAGATTCCATCTCTTTCTCAGGCTACTTTCTATAAGCTACTGGTATATGTGAGAGGCAGTTTGCATTTGCATGTGCTATGATTTCTCTTGCACGTAATATCACGCAGCTAGCATGCTAAAATAGAAAGTCCAGAATTGCAGTCATGCTGTGGCTGTTAAAGAAATTCCTCTCTGTGGTTTCAGGACAGAAACTAGAGACTGGTGGTGAGTGATGACAGAGAATTTTCTTCTATACATATACTGATTGAATTTCTTTGCACCTAAACTAGATTTCAGGTTTCTTTGTCTATTTATGCATAATTACATTCTGCTACTGACAGAGATCTGGAGACAGATACTGTTGGTCTTTTGTGATAGTCAGACTGTCTGCCTATTACTGCTGCCTATTCCATGAAATGAGGGATCATGTGCTAGATTAATAGTCAAGGATGGATTAAAGCAGGGGTGTCAAACATAAGGCCCGGGGGCCAGAAGTGGCCTGTCCAGGGCTCTTATGCAGCCGGCAAGCAACTCGTCCAAGGGAGGGAACAGGAGGCTGCTTGGGGGAGTGGGCGAAGCCACTCTGATTGTGCGTTCAGCATGGTGGAACAACCTTGTCTACAACAGTCAAGCAGCATAAGAGCATCTGCCCAGTGCTGCACCGTTGGCTCTCCAGTCCGCCCATGTGGGTTTTCCTTTGCACCCCTCTCCCAGCTCATGAGACCTTGTGATGGGGATACAACAATTCAGAGCTTACCAGCTGCTGTCCTTTATACAGTTTATATCTCTGGTACCTGGTGTTACATTTTATGGCACACATGGCCCAGACCAACAAAGTGACAGATCCGGCCCTCATAACAAATGAGTTCGACACCTCTGGATTAAAGGGGAGCGGTGGCACAGGGGATTTATCCTCTGGTTAAACATCTGAGCTGAACAGGACTGCTGTCAGCTCTAGCCCCGCACTGGTGTGAGCTACCAAGCCTTGTCCCCCCCAGCTCGCCGCCCACCCAGCGGTTTGAAAGCTTCGGTGAGTAGATAAAATGGGTACCACTCCTTAGAGAGGGTGGGCACACTAAACCCCCCGGTAGGGGAGGTGTTAGCCGACGTAACAGAAGGTCCAGCGCATGAGATCAAAAGCCTGGAGAGATCTATTCGGCATGATAGCCTGTAATGGGCCATTCTGGCCAGGCGGTGGCAGTGTTGCACTGTAACTGAGAAAGCTGACGACATCAAGCCACGCCGAGGGAGAATGCCATTGGAACACGCCTGAAGCTTACAGCTGGATAAACTCCCCGTCGGCTGCGAAATGTGTGTGATTTAAAGATATATGTTGTCCTCCCTTACCCCTATCATTGTTAGTCCCTTGTGAATACATGAGTAATGAATGGAATGAATACTATATGGAATGGGTCTGACATTGTGAAAGCTGGTCTGTGTATTCTCAACTAGTGTCAGAATTGCTTTTAAATTTTTTAGAGTTTCTGTGCCTTCTTTGAATACTTCTGATGCCTGATTTAAGATTTTCCTACTCTTACTTGACTTTAGTAACTTTTTTTTAGGATTGCAGCACCTTTTTGGCTTTCCAATCCAGGAGCAGTTTCTGTGCCCAATGACAGTAATAAATAAATAAGCTGAGTACTTTCCCCCTCAATTCCTAACTTCACAACCAAAACTTCTTAGCATGCACAGACCTGGAAAGTGGAAATGCACAAGTAACAAAGGATGAGAGGGATGTAATTATTTCTTCTTCTTTTTAATTGGCCCCCTGAAGGGGATTTTTTATTGCATTTTCTATAAACTACAAAGAAAATAGGAAAGGGAATCTAATATCTACGGGAGAAAGGAAAGTTAACCACTAAAAACTCAAGTAGTGAAGATCATTAAATAAGCTTATAAAATGATTAGTCTAATCTATTATTAATACAATGAGCTTGAATGTTTAAATCTAGCCAATATTCCCCAAAACCCGATATCAATAACTGTTTAAGGCAATCACAAAAGCATCAAACTTAAATGTAGCTTCTTAAAGGTGGAATTCAGAGTTCCTCAGCATCTCATTTCTTGGCATTTCTTTTCCTCAAATCATAATCTCTTTTGGGGGCCGCAGCCCCCAACTCCGAATCAGAGTCCTCCTCGGTGGTTGAAGAAGAGTTTTCACTGCTTTCTTTATCCTGGTCATCATTTTTGTCGTCTTCTCCAGACCTTCCCAGTTGCTGCTTTAAGAACTCATTTGCTTTCTTAACAGAGTCAATTCTTTCTTTCTTTTTCATTTATTCTGAAGAGTAGGCCTTTGGGAACCAGAAACTTTTACTGTATGTTGTTTGTTTGTAAAAACAATGCAAACTCTTTGAATTTCTTCCTCTTCTTTCTAATTTTAAATGGAATGTCTTTTAGTATCCGTATGGTATTACCGTTGATCTTCAGGGGTATTCCTGATGTTGTTTTCAAGATTTGGTCCCTCACGTGTCTTTTTGAGAATCTAACCACTATTTTTCCAGGCAGATTATTTTTCCTAATATATTTCAAATATGATCTATAGACCACATCCATTTCACTTTGAAGATATCCTGTTTTCAAATCTGCCACTGGTGCAAGTAGATCACCCAATACTTGTTTTAGATTATCTCCTTTCGTCTCAGGAACTCCTTGGAATCTCAGGATAAAGCTTGCTTTATCCATTTGTAGTTGCAAAAGCTGGGATTCGTCAGTAATTCTTTTCTTTTCCAACACCTGTACATGCTTTTTCACCTTTTTAGATTTGGCATTAACTTTCTTCAGGGTTTCTGCTGTTTGCTCTGTTAATTTCTTAGTTTCATTCAGTTCCAGTTGTTGTGCAGCAAAGTTCTGGTTCAAAGTAGTCAATTGCTGATTGAAGTTTGTCATCTGGTCATCTGTTGGGAAGTCTTGTTGAGGGACTTCAGGAAGATTAAAGTACCATAAGCCTGTTATTTGGAGGCCTTTCTCTGTTTAAGAGCCTTTCCCCAAGACATACACCCTTGTCTCCTCCTTTTTAAAGGTACGAGGGATAGCTTGGAAGAATAAGAATGGGTTTGGGTCAAGCGTAGGGGACCCATAACTAAAAATTATATTCTGGAAAATGGGTTATAGCATGATTCTGGAAAATGGATTATAGCATGTACATACTAATCATTTTCAGATTCTTTAGTTATTCCTTTCTTTTACCTTGTTAACTTCTGCATTGCTGAAGCTACTAATTTAAAATATGTAAATACTTCAGAGAACATTTGAGTTCCACAGAAGATATTACATGTTTTAGAGCAGCAGCATAACATTCACATTCTTTAATGTTTGAACCACAGCAGCGATTATTTTTATTGAGTGCACATACTTCAGTAGTACATAGTTGTGGAACTTTGATTTCTTGTTGCTCTTACCAAGGGCTAATTAATTTGCCCCAGTTTTATAATAAACTGTGTCAGTTGTTGACCTGCAGGAATGACATCCTCTCACTCACTTCATTGGCAAACATCCCAGTTCTGTAAAAGACAGCAGAGGCACTCCTGGGATGAATGACTTTCAGCTAAACTCCTCGTCCTCCAGTTCACAAACAAGAAACTGCGTAGGCTTCTTTTGCTGTTAGAAACTTGTAGATTAAGAGAAAAGATAATAATTTTCATCTTCTGACGTGCTCAACAGTAGTAGTTGGCACTTAAAAGTGAAATAAATGCATCCTTCTTGTCCTTTTTTACCTGTGCTGCTCTGATGTCTGCCCTCTCTCCCACTATTTCTTCCCTGTCTCTCCCATGTTGTATCTTGCATTGGGAAACTGTATACTGAGAACTCTTTCAGGTGGGCTTGTTTTCATTTATGAAGCACTGTAAAGCATCAGATACATTAAGATACTGTAGTAGTAACAATAATATTAAATATTCATCTTCATGGCACTAATAATGTGGAAAGAGATGAAGAAAAAAACAGTGGTGCAGTGGGAAGAAATATTTTATTTCAAATATCAGTTACCCATATTGGGAATAAAGAATTTCTTCCCACTGCATCATTGTTTTTTCTTCATCTAATTTTGCTCTAATCGGTGTGGCCCTTCATTTCTTTTCTCACTAATAATATGTGAAATATTTGGACTAATAGGTCACTTAAAAACAGGTTACATTAGGTACAGAACTATAAGATCCACCCTACTGTGTATTAATATTTTCATAAGTAGTCTCTTCATTTAAACCAGTGCAGGTAGTCTCAGTATAGTGAATTCAGAAAAAAAGTTATTGAAATGTTTCACTGGTTTGGATGTAAAGTACTGCACAAATAGCTCCATTTTGCTGTCTCCCTCTTCTTCTGCATTCTGTCCCACCCATGAAACATTATCGGGCTCAGAACACACATATATGTATGCTGAATAGTGTTGGGTCTGCAGTGGGAGGAGGAAATTAATGAAAATCATGTCCTGCTCCTCTTCCAGTGGAAATGCTCATCTGTTGTCGGGGGGGGGGGAAAGTGTTGTATTTGTTAGGAAAAGAGGAAAGAGAAACATTGAGAAGACAGTGCAACCCTAGGAAGAGTTATTTTAGTTTCAGCCCATTGAAATCTTAGCTGCAGCAGTTCTTTTCCTGCTGCACCATACTTTTCCTCTAGCAACTAGGAGTTTCTAGCAATAGTAGCTTCACCATGGTTGTTGAGTTAAACTTGCCTGCTAATCTTTGCTTTTTAAAGGGAAGTTTTCCTTAGTTATACAGTACCATTTTCGAAAACTGTTTGAAGTATCCTCGCTAAGGAGTAGTGAATGTACCAGTACTAACTTGAATTCTTAAAAATATAGTTTTCTTCTAAAGAGTCTTCAAGCAATTAAACATACACATGAAGCTGGCTTCTGCTATATCAAACCATTGGTCTGTTTGGCTCCCTATTGTTTAAACTTGAAAAGTTGAAGTCAGTGTCTTTATATGTTTAGAAAGTGTAGCATACTAAACTGTTTCACATCCCAAATCAGTAAAATATTGTGGGGAAACTTAAATGTAACCCGATTCACAGTTACAAAGTCAAAAGCTTGAATTCCAGATAGTAGGTTTGATGCACAGACAGTACTGGCTCTAAAGGGTGTAACTAAATTTTATTTCATACAGGGAGTTACTTTCAGCAAATGAGACCCAGAAAATCAATGAGATGTGAAGACAGATTACAAAAATATTCCAGAAGGATAGCAATGTTAGTTTATTGTGGCAAAATAAAACAGAAGTTTTAGACTAAAAACATTTATTCCAGCATGAGGTTTCGTGAGTCAGAGCTCACAAAATTTCATACTCGAATAAGTGTTATTAATCTTTAAGGTGCCACTGGACTTCTAGATTACAAAGATGTCTTTTAAAGTCAAAAATTCTTACCAGAGTAATAATCCATAAAAATAAATTCACAGGGGGCACCTGTAACTCATGCACCTTGGTTCCATTGTTACTAAGATAAATTGTTTAAAAGGAACAGAATCCTATATATAATTCCCTTATGCATTGGCCTTTTCCAGCTCTCCCACTGGCTATGCAGTGCGCTCCATCAGCCATTGGCCCATCAGCCGCCATTCAAGAGTACTCGGGTGCCATTGGCTGGGTGCTGGGTCTGCTCCTCTCCCCTGCCCACTGCCAGCCTGGAGACTCTTCCCTCACAGAATAAACTATCAAAACGGCTGTTTCTCCTGATGAAGACACTTCTCCTTCTTGGCTCCCATGGGACTAACCTTTCCCTCAGTGGCTGTGCTAGGCACCAAAGCTTGGTTCTGTCAGTAAAAAGGCAAAGGCTCCAGGCTCCATCGCTCAAATATCCAGGAATTTCCCAACCTGGAGGTGGCAACCTTATCTTCTTCCCAGCCAACCAGCAACCTACCTTTATCTGCCCCTCTTACTTCAGCTTTCCATCTCTCTCCCCCCACCTGCCCCTTCCTAGGAAAACTACAGTCTTTCTCTGCAGTGGGAACCCAAGCTGGAGGGAAGTGACCTCAGCAGGGTATTATTTATTTATTTATTTATATTTATTTATTAGATTTTTACCCCGCCCTCCCTGCTGGGGCAGGCTCAGGGTGGCTTACAAGAGAACCATAGATAAAACAACAATATAAATTAATATAAATATTAGTATAAAATACACAGTAAGTTATTAAAACCATTAACATAGTGATGCCGATGTGACTATAATAAGATAAGCAGTACTTCCACTATCGGCGAGCTCAGGCTGGGAATAAGACTGGGACCAGACATGGCATCCTTTGGACTGGGGGGCCAGACGATTTTGCGACCCTGACCGTAGTGCTCTCTGGGGAACATGTGGGGAAAGGCAGTCCCTTAGGTAGGCAGGTCCCTGACCAAAAAGGGCTTTAAAGGTCAAAACCAGCATATTGAAGCGAATCCAGTATGCTATTGGCAGCCAGTGCAATGCCTTCAGCACAGGCTGGATGTCCTCTCACATAGAGAGACCCATCAACAGCCTGGCTGCAGCATTTTGCACCAGCTGCAGCTTCCGAAGTTGCGCTAAGGACAGCCCCATGTAGGGAGCATTGCAGTAGTCTAACCTCGAGGTGACCATAGCATGGATCACTGCTGCAAGATCATTGTGTTTGAGGAAGGGAACCAACTGCCTAATCATCCGAAGATGGTAAAAGGCTGCCTTGGCAGTGGCTGCTACCTGGGCCTCCATTGTTAAGGAGGCATCCAGGAGCACTCCCAAACTCCTGACCCTCGATGCTCACACCAACGGTGCCCCATTGAAGGCTGGTAATGGGATCCCTACCCCCAATCCACTCCGACGCAGGCACAGGACCTCCATCTTTGTCGGATTAAATTTCAATCAGCTCAGTCTAAGCCATCCAGCCACATCCTGTAATGCCCAGTCCAGTTCTTCTGGGGTAGAGTCGGACTGACCTCCCAACAACAGATAAAGCTGGGTGTCATCTGCATATTGGTGACACCCAAGCCCATGCCTTTGGACAATCTGGGCAAGGGGGCGTATGTAGATGTTGAATAGCATTGGAGACAGCACCGCCCCTTGAGGCACTCCGCAGATCAGCAGGTGCCTTCAGGACAACTGCTCCCTGAGAGCCACCCTTTGTCCCCAACCTTGGAGAAAGGAGACGAGCCATTGCAAGGCAACCCCGGAATCCCCATGCCGGCGAGGCAGTGGGCCAGTAACTGGTGTTTGACCATGTCGAACGCTGCCTACAGGTCCAGCAACAGCACCACCACCACCCTGCCCCGATCCAGATGCCTCTGGAGATTGTCTGTGAGAGCGACCAGTGCCATCTCCTTCCTATGGCCTGGGCAAAAGTCGGACTGGAAGGGATCAAGCATGGAAGTGTCATCCATAAAGCTCTGCAACTGTATCACCACCGCTGTAATGGCCCTGGTGGGGTCTGGTGTGGGACCAGGCAGAAGTCTCACAGGACAACCAGGCAGAAGGGACCAGGTAATCACTCACAGTACAGGTGCAAGCAGGAGAGTGGTCAAGAGGCAGTCTAAGGGTCAGGTATCCGGAAAGGGGAAATGTCAGTCAGTCCAAGAGTCAGGGGTCTAGAAGTCAGGTGGTCCAGTGTTCAATCCAGGTCTGGAGCAACAGAGGTTCCAGTCAGCAAGTCAGGAAACAAAGTGGGTGGTGATGCAGCCGTGGTATACGTTGCGTCCACAATGAGCAGCTTCCCCCTTCCTGGATTTATAGCTGACTCTCCATGGGCTGGTTAGCTGCTGCTAATTGTGGCACACATCCCTGCAAGTACTCACCTGACGACAGGTGTCTGTGATTCATCACTGTGATGGGCTCTGATCTCCAGTGATGGCGCCGGCACTCAAGGGGTGTTGGAGAAACGCTGGGCCTGGCCTCCTCCCTCTCCTCTGTGTCTGAAGCTGGTAACTTGCTTGCAGCTGGAGGAGAGGGCAAATTGGTTACAGCCGGTTTTTGGTCAAGAGCTTGCATCTCCTGTCCCTGAAGATTGATGGGATCTATTTCAGCTGGCTGCACTATTGTCATCAGGCTGAGCACCCATCTGGTCAGGCTGGGAATCAGGGATACGTATGACAACTGCCCTTTCAATTAATTTGCCCAAATAGGGCAAATTGGAAACCGGCCAATAGTTTGCCAATTCGGCTGGATCCAGAGATAGTTTTTTAAGGAATGGGCGGGCCATCACTTCCTTGAGAGCCCCCGGGAACAGCCCCTCAGAGAGGGACTTGTTGATAATATCCCTGAGGGCACCTCGGAACCCCTCATGGCTCGCTTTAATGAGCCATGAAGGGCATGGGTCAAGGCTGCACGTGGTTGGGTGTACTGTCAAGAGCAATCTGTCGACTTCCTCTAGACTGAGTAGACTGAAATAATTCAAAATTGGACTAGAAGACGTGCCTGCAGCCTCAAGTTCACTAACTGTCTCAACTGTGTTGGGAAGGTCACGGTGGAGTGACAAGACTTTATCTGCAAAATGGCTCACAAAAGCCTCACAGTCAGTGTCCAATTCTCTACTGTTTGGTCTGCCCTGTGGCAGAACTGTTAATGACCTAATAGTTCTATATAAATGGGCCTGGTGTGAACTTGCAGATCCAATCGTGGCTGTGTAGAACTCCCTCCTCACGGCTTTGACTGCCATCTCATAGGATCTCATAAACATCCTATAGGATGTTCTTGTAGCTTCATCATGAGCACGCCGCCACTGTCTTTCTAGCCGTATAAGCCTACGCTTCATCAGCCTCAGCTCCTGGGTGAACCAGGGAGCAAGCCTAGTGTGAGGGTGCAGAGGGCATCTGAGAGTGATCTTGTCTATGGCTGCTGAGAGTCAGCCATGCCAATCCTCGACTAGCTCATCTAACGAGCCGCCAGGGGGCATTGGATCCCGCAGAGTCATCTGAAGCTGTAAAGGGTCCATCTGGTTCCGCAGGCGAGATAAAATATGTTCAGTGCCCAAACAGGGTCCGGGTGACACATTCCCACATTCAGGGCATGGTGGTCCGACCATGGAACTGCCGTAGCAGTAATCCGGTCCACTGTAACCCCCGTTGGAAAGATTAAATCAAACGTGTGACTGGCTTGGTGAGCGGGGGCTGTTACATATTGGGAGAGTTGCATCATCAGCATAGACACTGAAGTCACCCAGGACTATCAGTCTACGGTGCTCCAATGCTCAGCCCGACACAGCCTCCACCAGGGATGACAGACTATTGGTCGGTGCGTTGAATGGCCAGTTTACTAACCAAATAGCCAAACTCTCCCTGGCTTCCCACACAAAGCCGGCACACTCTATGCCTGTGAGCCTTGGTGATGGGAGCACCCTGGAGTAAGCCTCCCAAATGAACAGAGCCACTCCTCCCCCCCGCCCCTTAATCTGGGATTGGTAGAGGACTGAGAACCCGGGTGGAGCCAACTAGGAGAGAGCTATGGTCTCCCCATCTTGAAACCAGGTCTTAGTCATGCACGCAAGGTCCACATTCTGCTCCAGCAGAAAGTCCCGAAGGACCATTGTCTTATTATTTATGGACCTGGCGTTACACAACACCAATAATGGAGAGGGGTCTTGAACCCTAGCCCCACTGTCTGCCACCTTTGGAATGAGGTACAGGCTGGAAGGGGGCCAAGCTTCCCTATTTTTCCATCCCTTTCCCTTCCATTTGTGCCTGGTTCCACCACTATACTTTCCCCTCCCCAGGAGCACCAGTATTCCCTGTCCAATCATCACCCATTGTTTATGGTCTTCACAGAAGCCTCAGTCCAACTGATGGACTAACTGATGGATAGGTACCTGGTATAGATGTTATTAGGGCTGTGGTGGCTCAAGTGGTTAAGACACTGAATTGCAGACCGGAAGGTCGGTAGTTCAGCAGTTTGAAACCTGAGTGCTGCATGACGGAGTGAAACCTGAGTGCTGCATGACGGAGTGAGCTCCCGTCTCTGGTCCCAGCTCCTGCCAATCTAGCAGTTTGAAAGCAAGAAATTACAAGTAGATAAATAGGGACCACTTCGGTGGGAAGGTAACAGTGTTCCATGTGCCTCGGCATCCAGTCATGCCAGCCACATGACCATGGAAATGTCTCTGGACAACGCTGACTCTTTGGCTTAAAAATGGAGATGAGCACCGCATCCCTAGAGTCGGATTCAACTGGCTTTTGAGCAAGGGAAGCCTTTACCTTTATAGATGTTATTACAAACAATTAGCAGTCTCCCAGTATTGCAATCCTTAATCAATCTTAAACTATCCTAACTAAGTTCCTCATTACCCAACTAGTCTTAACAATTTGATTGCAGTAGTGCCAATTCCTATGGCCAGTTGGCTCATGAGGCCAGTAACAATATATTCGAGTTGCACTAGTTTAAGATCAGTTGTCAGAAATACCATTCACGTTCATAGGTCAATACGACAGGATAGTCTAATCATGCTTGTTTGCTTCATTAATTAAATTCACCTAACCTCCCCCTTATACAATTGACGTATTCAGTCATCCAATTTATATATTCAGATCAATGATAATATATGGGTTACCAGTCATTTACTTTAACACTAATTTAACAAGACTAATTTAATAATATAAATTCAGAATGCTAATTTAACTATACTAATTTAAAAATACCAATTTAATACTAATTCAATAACCCCTCCCCCAAGTTTAATCCTTCAATTTAACCCTGATCAATTATATAATAACAATTTCTAATCGATCAAATAACCACACAAATTGGTTATTTAGATTGCAATCATATGGTGACACAAAATAAAGTTCCAAATTTCTGCTTGCCAAATTATAGTTCTAACAGAATAGGCTCTCTGTTCCTCTTCCTGTTCTTCAGGCTGTGGGTCTCAGTGGGTCCTGGGTTCTGGTCCCTCCATTTGTATATCAGTGTCCTTGGGGGTCATATATTGGAAGTGCCTGTCCTTGGGGTGCTCAGCGACCTAGAGGGTCGTATGTTGGGAGTACCTGTTCTTGGGGCACTCACAGTCAACTTTAATGATATGCGAGGCTGCTGCTGCTTCCAGGATGATTGTATCATTGAAGTCTTGGCCAAGTCAGGCGTGACAGGGCAGATTCTCAGGGGGGCAGAGACCCTCTTCAGGCTCCCCCGTCGCCACCCCTGTGTCAGCAGCAGGCCTGAGGACCTCTGCTGCTTCCCAAGAGAAGTCCCGTTTGCTGAAGGTGGATCTCTTTGGCTACAAACAGGTCTACTCAGGAGCTCCGAAATGGCGGCCACACCGAATGGACGCTTCGCCCGCTCTGCCCGCAACCGATATCTGCTGTCTTCACAACTGCTGCCAGCATGGTCTTCAGGTGAGGTTGGGGCCTCTGTTGTTGTCCTCGGGGTGGTTAGGCCAGTTCTGGATATCAGAGAGCTCCACCGTGGATTGCGCTGGCCCCAAGAGATAGCAGTTTGTATAGACAATTTTCTTATTCTTATAATGCTATGCAGCATCCTGAAGTTGCTTGATTGTTCAAATTGGCAGCAGGTAGAAGGGATTCTGCTCTAATCTTTCTTAAATTCCTTCTTGGTAAGGTCCTCTAACACAGGGACTCCTTACTTGTCGCCATCTTGCGCCTGCAAGTGAAAGTCATGTGAGAATCCTTGTACTTCAGAATTGGAACACAATTCCACTGCAGATCATCTTCAGATACAATAAACTGCTCCCATCTAAAAATGGAGGAGGAGATGGGAGGATGTAAGCGTTTTTCTTCAGGTATTTCTGATTTCAGCTCCTACAGGGCCCAGAAACTCCAGCTTTGGGTAGCTCCTCTAAAAGTGTCCAACTTAGAAGGCTGGAGCAGGAGAAGGAAGCTGGTCTAGTGGTACCCTTTGTGTGCGGCTGTCGATGCTGCTTGCAGCTCCCTCCCCAGTAGCCACGCCTGAGCCAAGCAGCCCCCCAACACAGCATGCTGAAGCCCCAGCCAATGAGCTGCCCATGTTCCCAAGAAGAAGGCGGTGGGAAAGCAGGAGGAGGAGACGTCGGCCAGCAGCCTCCGAGTCTGGATGAGAGCAGCACCAGCACCCTGCAAAGCAGCTATTATCTCCAGGGGAACTGATCTCTACCATCTGGAGAGCAGTTTTAATTTTGAGTGACCTCCAGCCCTCACCTGGAGATTGGCAGCAATAGTTCCCCAGGAGGAAATGGTTTGGAGGGTGGAGTCTATGGCATTTTACCTGTCTGAGGCCCCACCCCTCCTCAAACCCCACCCTCTTCAGGCTCCACCCCTCAAATATCCAGGAATTTCCCAACCTGGAGTTGGCAACCCTATCTCCTTCCCAGCCAACCATCAACCCACCGTTATCTGCCCCTGATCTCTACCATCTGGAGAGCAGTTTTAATTCTGAGTGATCTCCAGCCCTCACTTGGAGATTGGCAGCAATGGTTCCCCAGGAGGAAAAGTACAGTCTTTCTCTACAGTGGAGACCAAAGCAGCTTACATCATTCTCCTCACCCCCTTTTGATCTGCACAACAACCCTGCCAAAAGCCTGTGACTGGTCCAAAATCACCCACTCAACTTCCACAGCAAGAACCTGGGTCTAGCAGACCCTGCCCTGAAGCGCTGCTACGCCTAGGGTAGCCAACCTCCAGGTGGAGCCTGTAGATCGCCGGGTATCACAACTGAACTCCAGACAACAGATCTCTCCCCCATGGAGAAAATAACTGCTTTAGAGGGTGGGCTCTATGGCATTCGATTCAGCTGAGGCCTGTCCCCTCCCCAAAGTCTGGCTTCCTTAGATTCCACCACACAATATCCAGGAATTTCCCAACCTATAGCTGGCAACCCTAGTCAGGACTGGCACCAATGAGTTCCCCACAAAGGCCTTATTCCTAGTCAAATATAAAACTAAATAGTTAAGATGAGTGCACCTACAGAGCAAGTCAGTCCCATGGCTGACATGGACCAGTTTGTTGGGAATCAGATGAGAATATATCTAGACCCAAGAGATATGACCAAACTATTGTAAGATAACATCTTTAATTGCCTGTGGTGGAAGAAATCATGAATAAATTAGCATGAGTGCTGTCAGTAGTTAATCTTGTAAAATTCAACAGACGTTTCATAAGAGTATCACACATTGTTTAGATAGATAGAGGAAATCCTCCTGTGAGGGGGAAAAACAGACAAAAACATAATGGAAGTCTAAAGTGAGTTCAGTATATAGGAAAACACATAATGGACAGATGAGCATTATCAGAATAGATCAGTTCAGGAAAACAGGCAACTGAATATTTGCCTTTAGGTGATCAATTTGAGTGAGGCTATCTTTGGACTATGCCTATAGCCAAATTGCTGTGAGAACAAAATCAATATTAATTTCCCACCCACAAAGCTTATTATAACAAATGAATAAGAGTGAAAAGTCTTTGCCTTGAAGCGTATGAATCTGGTTAAGTAGAAGATGGCAGCAGACCAAAAGAATAGATAATCATCAGACGGAATCAGAGTTAAACTATTACAAGGTCATGCATTGTACTTGTGCCTGGAGTGGGGACCAGCCCATGGGGAGTGCGGGAGAAGAGTGACATACCATGCTGGGAAGAAACAAGCCAGAACTTTATTTAATGGTTGCTCAGGTCTTGGCGCAGTGTAGGCTGAGGATAATGGGTCTGGTTGACAGCCCAACTGATGTCAGCACCTTCCCCAACTCACTTGTTGAGGTAACCAAGGCCAGAGGGCTGGTCTTAGGGCTGGAAGTAGTGGAAATCACTATGCTTGGCCATCACCATTATCTAGGGTATGTGGCCAATACATCAGCCTCAAGATTGGGCCCCCTTTTGGTCATGCAGAGTACTTTGGAGCCTACTGAGTGTCTCTCCCCACTGCTGTTGAACATTAGTCATTCCTTATTTCTCTGGAATGAGAGAATATCTTTCTTATCTGGTTAATTGCTGTTTCCTCAGCATGAGGCACATCAACTCAGATGAGACAGTGAGATTACTGAGGTACCCAGAGGTGACCAAGCTGGCCATGGAGAAAGCTTGTTGTTTTCTGAGTGGTTGCTGTGGTGGTAGTGGTGGTTTTACTCTCTTCTCTGCAGCCAGCTTGCTTTCCTCCTGACAATGATATCACATCACTCAGCTAGATATCTGAATATGATACTGTCTCCAAACTGCAGACATAGACCAGGAGGCTTTGGAAGGGTATGTCTCCTATTATTCTGATCTGCAGATAATGGTGGTCATTTTTTTACTGGTTCTTCTCACAGTCCTGGCTGGTGAGCTCTGTTGCGTGAGACCAGATCTACTGATTTGTTGGAATATACCATTTCTGCAGATGAGCAAATCCAGTGCTTAATTCTCTGGCACAGATAGAACATAACTGGCAGAAAGTTCTGTGTAGGCTTCTTTCTGACATGACTTTTCTTCATATGTATGCAGTCCTGTATGTGGAAAAACTTTAGTGTCATGTTAAGCAGAATTACACACTTCAAAGTCCATTAAAGTAAATGGACCTAGAAAGGTGTAACAATTTAGGATTGCACTGTAAACCACTTAATTCCTTCATCTGTGTTATAAAGTGAGGGAGAATTTCACCCTGGACTTTTGCAAAAAGAGAAGGCAGAGAAGTGGGGAGTGCAATTTGATATGTGGCAGTATAGAACAAGGGCAGAGTAATGTGTCACTTACTATGGCAAAGGAGGAGTGACTGCTGCAGTAGAAAAGGAATTCAGTTTTAACAGGACTGCACAATGTCTTGTGAAAAAACATGTTTCCTAATACTTAGCCAGTAGATTCAATATACACTGAGGTGGGTCATATTTTTGTCTTAGAAATATTTTTGCATATCTAACTTATGGTGGCTTGCCAAAAAGAGAAGCATCTCTCTGTGTTGCATTAATTTTATAACACTGAAGGTTACAGTTTCCATTGTTGCCTGTCAAACAGAACATGACCACAGTCCAAAGCTGAGAGAGTCATCCCACTTAACTATAGGTTAAATACAGAAAGCTAAATATTATTGGTTGTATAGAGCAGAACATTTGTTTATGTATGGTATGGGTACTCTTTCAGAACATTTTAATCAATGTCAAAAGCACACCTATTGATTTTTGGAGTGTCTTAAAAGGGTGTCTTAAAAGGGTGGAGTGTCTTAAAAGGGTGGGATGAATGTGTTTGCAAAAGGCATAGGAGTTGAGGCAACATCACAGCAGGTGGAGAAAGGTCAGCCCTTCACAATAAAGAAGTCAAGCGTTCAGAGAGAGGGTGAAGATGGCTTTGTTGGTGCTCTCAGACTTCTTTATGTTGCCAGCTCTGATTGGCAACAGGACACTACAATCTCATCATAATCAGTATGTGTTTCTTGATTCACCTGTATCACTCCAGAAAGGAGGAAAAGACCTTTAAAAAAGAACCAATGCAGTAAACAGGAACAGCAGAGAACTGCTCTGAAGAAAGATTTTAAAGTGCTCTTTGGGGGAATATTTCATAAGAACATAAGAGCCCTGCTGGACCAGACCAGTAGTCCATCTAGTCCAGCATCCTTTCTCACACAGTGGTCAAGCAGTTACTCTAGAAGGCCACTCAAAGGAAAAAATAGGGTTGCCATGGAAAGTTAGAAGCAGCAAACTGAGGTCTAGGTCTCTGTCACTGTCACTGTCTACATCACTTCTGGCATGCACCAGAAGTGACTCCATGTTGCTGGCAATGTGGGGATGTTCTGGTATTTGGGAAAAACTATGGTAGAAGGCATTTTTACCATGGAGTTTTTGCCCAAGTATCAGAGCATCCCTACGAGAGCATCCACATGTATGACTATACATGTAAAATCCTCAAAGGTTAAAATAGCCAGAGACAGTTTTCATGGTCTTAGAGAAGATTAATCATTCCTATCTGCTAAGGCATCTTTTACTAATCATACCAATCTTCTGTAGGACAGTTGAATTGGTCAATTTATGTCTGATTTCATACCTGTTTTCATGGCTTTTTTAGTATATGTTTTATCTTTTGTATTTTTTCAGAATTTGTAAATGTGACATTACTGTCTTCACAGTTGTCTACTAATTCAAAGAATCATAGAGTTGGAAGAGATCTCCAGGGTCATCTAGTCCAACCCACTGCACAATGCAGGAAATTCGCAAATACCCCCTTCACACCCCCAGTGACTATATGTTCTATGTCCAGAAGATGAGGAAAAACTTCCAGGATCTCCAGCTAAACTGGCCTGGAGAAAAATTACTTCCTGATGCCAAAGTGGTGATCAGCATTTCCCTGGGTGTGTAAGAAAGAACCACAAGAACTAAGCACTGATGCAACCCTTCCTGCCCTTCCTCTCGTGATCTGCCTAAATTCACAAAATCAGCATTGCCGACAGATGGCCATCTAGCCTCTTTTTGAAAGCCTCCAAAGAAGGAGAACCCACCACCTCCTGAGGAAGCCTGTTCCCCTGAGGAACCGCTCGAACTGTCAGGAAGAGCTGGAAACAGTTCTAATTTAATTTCGACCTTTTGGTTCTGGTCCGACCTTCTGGGGCAACAGAAAACAATTCTGTACCATCCTCTATATGACAGCCCTTCAGGTATTTGAAGATGGTTATCATATCACCTCTCAGACGTGTCCTCTCCAGGCTAAACATACCTTTGAGGATTTAGTAAACAAAATATCTTTTGTATTTTAATGAGGAAAGAAAAAAAAAAGAGTGTAGAACTTGGGGTTAGTAACATTCAGGTGGGGGCTGGAGTTCTCAGGGAATTACAAGTGAACTCCAGGCTACAGAGATTAGTTCCCTTGGAGAAAATGGCAGCTTTGGAGGGTGAACTCTATCACATCCCTGCTCAGCTGTCTCCCTTCCTTCCCCCAAACACCACTTTCCCCAGGCTCCATCCCCAAATCTCCAGGCATTTCTCAACCTGGAGTCAGCAACCCTAAGTTCTTACGCGGTGACCTTCTTTCCACTGCTCTGAGATGTATGGAACTTATAAGGTTTCCTTCCATCTAGAAAGAGTCTGTTGGAAGGTCTTTCCAGAAGTGATAATGTTACGTTTTCCCAAAAGAATAAGCTCCTTGAATAATAAACCAGTGATCATTCTTTTAATGTTGTACTGCTAAAAACTGTTGTGAACTTCAACATAGATTGGTGTCTTAGTTTCCTAGTTAAACCTTCTGTTATTTATGGCTGTTTGATAAATCTTACATATGGAATACTTCATGATTTTGAGCTGTTCCATGATCAAGCAGTTATATAGTTACAAATTCAATATACCTTACTATGCTAATCCTGCTAAATTTCAGAGAATCTGTATTTGTAGAATCTCATGCTGTATTGTTTTCATTGTTAGTGGCTTTCCTGCATTACAAACAATAAGTCTAAACCAGGCCCATTTTGTATCCTCTTTCCTGTATCTTTGACTCCTCTTCGATTCCTCACACAGTCAAGCTTCTAGTTAGAATGTATTATGTAAATCAGATACAAATTAAGTATCCTGCTATTCTGTGATTTTTCTTTTACTAATGATAGCATGTAGGGTTGCCAAGTCTTCTTACCTTGGCAGCGGGGGAGCGCTTCCGGGCTCCGGGAGCTCCTCGTCGGTGTGTGCGCAAAGTGCGCATGCGCCGCCAGCACGTCACAGGAAGTGACGTGCTACATCGCTCACGTTGAGGGCGTGGCCCAGATCGTCAGAGGGAAAACCATAGAGTTTTCCCTCTGATGATCTGGGCCACGCCCCCAACGTGAGCGACGTGGCTGCATCATCTCTGTGACGCAACCACGCTGCGCTTCGGAAGGCGGGGTTCCCCCCGGGGCCCAATTCCGCGGCGGCGGAAATCGGGCCTCCAAAGCGGGGGTTTCCCCGCCCCCCGCCCTCACTTGGCAGCCCTAATAGCATGGATTGTATGTTTTTTAAATATATTTTTAGCTATTTTCTTTGGTAGTTGCTTTTCCAAACCATGTTGGGCTCTGTTTGACAGAGAGAAGGACAAGCTAGACATTTTAAAATAATGCTATAAGTACAGTCTGGCACGAATCATGTAAGAAATGCTTCCAGTGAATTCTACCTATTATGAGAATATTTGATAAAACAAGTTGGGGAACTACAAAGAATCATGAGTATGTTTGAGTGCATGCAACATTACTGGTCTGTATGAAATATTTATGTATTATATTATATACAATTTATGGCTGCGGTCACACACACTAAATACTCCACTTTCAATCCATTTTAAATGCAGTTTCCAACTGAATTTTGCCAGTTCACACAGTAAAAATTCAGTTGGAAAGTGCACTATAAGTGGATTGAAAGTGGATTATTTAGTGTGTGTGACCACAGCCTATGTTTCAAGTTAATACTACATTTTATTTTGTTCTAAAATTAAGTAAATGAGCCTTTCACCTCAAATTATTTTTGTCCCTTTCCAAGTCTTTTTTATGTAATTTTACATTGGTTGGATCCAGCATAGAGCAGGATTGCAGGTGGCACATTTCGGGGTGTTAGAGAAGGAGGGGGGTGGGAAAGTCACTCTGGACAGAAATCATTGCACCCATAGAAACTCTAGTCTGGATCCTACCTAGTGCCTTCAGACTTCTTTGTGGTGTATGTGTAAATCATAGTACAATCTTGATGATAATAGTTCATGTTAGTGCAAATAAAATTTAACGTCATAGTATTTGCCTGTGAAGCACTTGAAGAACTGGAGCAGCAATTACCTTGTATCAATGACCTACTCATTAGGGATATTGAGTTTCTGATAATATAGTATAATTCCTGTAAAAGAAATAATAAAAATGAAGTTACCAGAAATAACTGTAGCCAGTATATGTGACATTTCAAAATCTAGTTATTAAGTAGAATCATAATAAACTCTAGGTCCTTTATAAATCAGGGAAATGATAACAAGTATGTTCTAATACTATCTTCTTTCACTTCAGTTATATTACTTTAGAGTTAGTGGTTGAAGATGATCAAGTTTTCTAAAATTCCCTTTTTTAAAATGGACAATTTAGAAATATCTTCCCTCAGAAATTCTACTTGGTTTTTGGTGGTGGTTGGGATATACATTTTTTAAAAGCTTGATAAATAATGAAACTGTTATATTATCATAAATAGATTTTTCCTGTCCCCCAGTATAAAAGTCCTGTGGCTCTTTCATGATATAAAGGATCAAACTAGAAAAGATGTTCGGAGATTGGTGCATAGATTGGCTGAACATTAATAAATAGCAATTGTGAGGGCCTTAGTTTGACTCAGAGCAGCGCATGGGGGCAGTTAACCCTTTTTTGAATGTCATTTCCCTAGCTTTAACTGCTTTGTCCTATAAACCATGCTTGTGCAAACAAAGAGGTTGCTTGAATGTTCTTACAACAGAATAAATATCAATTCCACAGGCCTGTTTGAGTGTAGAAAAATAGCACAAGGGAAATGGTTAATCCCAAGAACACATTGGGTGTCTCATGGCTCCTGTTTAACAACAACAACAAAGAAATTTAGGAATTCCATTCATGGATATACCCAGATTTCAGCATCTCAGCTTAAAGCCTTCTGGTTTAGATATGCTAGGTAGGGAACTAGATTGATTCTTGGGAGCAGGCATCCTGAAAGGTTGTCAAATAGTCCAGAAGCCTTTGCTGGCTCTAGTTTTCTTTCTAGTTCTTGCTTTAAGATGTGAAATTTTGTACAGCTACCCTTCCACTTACATTATGGACAATTTCAAAAATTGCCAGCATTTCAGTCACTTTCAGTATTAAAAAAAATAGTTACAAAACAACTTGTGAGGGAAAAAATGCTGATGAAAATGTGAATAGGAATCCCTATTTGGTGTACTTTTCTGGAGAGCAAAATTGGTTAGCAACATGTTCAGTTAGTAAAAATATGAAACAGAAACATCTGTCCTTTCCATTAAGAAAATTCATGCCTATGAATGGAAACACTAGGGGCTCTATTAAAGTAAGGATCCAATTAAGAAACAACAATTGATCATGCATAAGGAGCAGAATACCACAATGCTTTAGGAATCTAGTAAAGACTGAATGAAATGAGTGGATTTTTATCAGATTTACTTTTTTAAGTAAAAGGAATGGGTATAGAGCTATACGTCAGGAGCAAGGTGATCTCCCCTCCACTCACTTATAATGTGCAGACTGGACATCGCGTTATTTTTTGAATGGAGAATTGTGAGACTGTCTATTAGTTCTAGAACTTTGAAGATTTGAGTTGAATACCAAAAAAGTCAGAACTATAGTCACCCAAGATTCAAGTCTAATTCATATTACAGTACCCTTGGTTACAGGTGACTGTCACTGTGTGAATTGATAATACCTTCTAGGTATAGATAGGAGTAAAATGTATTCTTAAAAGCAAACAAATTAAAAGCAATTCAACTCATGCTGGCCTCAAGTGGTAGCCAGTGGAGAGTAGTAAAAGAAAACAGGGAATTGAGGAAAGAGGATCAGACAAAATTTTACATGTGGCTTAAGTAGAGGAGCTAAGAACACTTTCCTGGGAGTAAGCCCCATCTAATAGACCTGAGTAGACCTGTTTAGGATTGCTCTCTTGGTCTTGTAGCTGCACTCCAATATAAGCTATTACACTGAGTCTTCTCCCAATGTATTAACCATAAAAGGTCAGTTTCATGTCCAGTACACTAGGGGTCTAAGAAGTTTAAATTATATTGACCAAGGCTTTATAAGCTGTGGCGGTGTGGACTTTTAGGAAATACCCCCCCCCACACACACACACACAGAAAATGACAGATTTTGGCATGTGGGGAACAAGGGAAGATGGAAGAATGCTCAAGCTCAAAAGCAATGTAAGCAGTGTTTTTAAAAGAGATCCCTGGCAACATCATGATTAAGCAATTGTAGTCAGTTGTAGCTACTCAACCATTGGCCACCAAATGCTGCCACTGTGCAGATGGAGGACTGTTGGCAGTAATGTTCATCTTGAATTGTGAGGAAATTTTGAGGCAAACAAAGAACGGCTCAACTCAACAAAAGAAGTCATTTCAAACAAAGTAGGTTCAAATGTCTGTTGATTCCAATTTCTCAGCATTTCTGCTTCTAACAAGAAAACAGAGATATGCTATTATTAATTTACATTAATTTGAGGGTGTAATGAACAGTAAATTGTTAATGTGTTAGCCTCGTCTGAGAACCTTTTGTTACAGGGGATTCAAATGGAACTCTATAGTTGAGAGTGCCATTTGAGAATGGCAGTTAAGAATGACAGTTGAGATTGGAGTAAGAACAGTGAAGGAGAGTTAAGCAGAGTGAGGGAATCAAGGAGGATCCTGAATTAGGGAAATGGGATGAGTAGCCCTTCCCTGAGGGAAATAGCTCCCAGTAAAGGGGGAGGGGGTTGATCCCTATCTAATGGTTAAGAAGCAGCTGAGCTCTGAGAAGGAGCAGGAGACAGAGCTGCCAGAGGGGGTGAGTGTTTTTTATTTGCTTTTAGCTGAGGTGATTTAGCTGAGAGTACTGTGTGGGAGGACTGTGTTTGGGAGGGTGTGGGTGAGTTTTGAGTTGCTGCAGAGTCCTGGCTGCTTGAGATAGGGTGAGAAAGGGTCATTGTTTGACTGTAATTGGATTGCCTGGGTGAATTTGAATAGCTGCTGGCCCCGCCCTCTGCTGGGTGAGGCTTCTTTTTAAGGCAGGTACCTCGCCAGAGGCACAAGTCTCTAGTTTAGGGCTCTGTAAGAAGTCCAGGAAGAGCCAGAATGCCAGGGCCCTAGTCCCCTTGTGTTCCCAGTAAGGTAAGTAGACTTCTACAAGGAGAACCACATAAATACAAAGGGTTTTAAAAGGGGAATTATATATAATAATTATTTTAAAAGTAATTCTGAAGCCAGAATGCCAGCAGGGGGTTGAGGGCTATCCAGTGTTTTGCATGGAGTGTCACATGTATGACTATCTGCCCACTGGACAGAAGTCTTGGGTGTGTGCCTGGTGCAAGGAGCTTCTGGTTCTCAGGGAACAGGTTTGCTCCCTTGAGGCCAAGGTGGCAGACCTGGAGAAGCAGAGACAGTCAGGCACATGGAGAAGACTCTCAGGGACTTGTTAGATATGTCCCACTCTGATTATGGCAGCCCCGCCGCTGTCAGGGAGCGTGAGGGTCAAGGGGAAACAGGGCACCGTGCTGCGGATAAGGGGAATGTGCCCTCAGAAGGGACCTCTTCTTCAGCTGGTGAACGGGTATCCTTTCACACCAAGGAACCATCCCTGGGCAGGGAGGGAGGGGGGCTCTTGGTAGTTGGTGATTCAATCCTTAGGCAGGTAGACAGCTGAGTAGTGAACCCGCGAACTGACCGTATGGTGACTTGCCTGCCTGGTGCAAAGGTAGCAGACATTACACATGTTCTAGATAGGCTGGTAGATAGTGCTGGGGAGGAGGTACATGTTGGCACCAACGATGTGGAGAAATGCAGTCGTGAGGTCCTGGAGGAATAAATTAGGCTGCTAGGCAGGAAACTCAAGGCCAGGACCTCCAAGGTACAATACATATATCCTGACGCATTGCTGCCCTATTTGGGCCTTCTTCAGTGGGGCACTTCTCAGAAGTGCTACCTGTTCCACGTGCAGGGCCAGAGAGACAGGCACAGATCAGGAGTCTCAATGTGTGGACTAGATGATGGTGTAGGGGGGAAGGGTTCCAGTTTGTTAGGCACTGGGATGCTTTTTGGAACAAGAGGAGATGTACAAAAGAGACAGTCTCCACTTGTCCCAAGAAGGAACCAGGCTGCTGGCGCTTAACATTAAAAAGATGGCAAAGCAGTTTTTAAACTAAATATTGGGGGAAAGCCGACAGGAGATGAAAAGTCTCTGGTTCGGGATGGCTCATCTCAAAGAGATGAAGGGGTAGTTGTTACTTTTCTACAAGGAAAGGGATTAGAATTGGCTAATGATACGGACTGCCTGGCAAGGTCTCGAGGCCGCAAGAGGAAGGTTGAGGGCTTAACATGTATGGGAAATTATAGGTGTCTATATACAAATGCTAGAAGTGTCTGAGGTAGAATCAGGGAGTTGGAATGCCTGGTGTTGGAGGAAAAAATAGACATTGTGGGTAGTTCAGAAACTTGTTGGTATGAGGAAAATCCGTGGGATATGGTGATTCCTGGTTATAAATTATATTGGAAGGATAGGGGAGGAAGGGCTGGAGGTGGGGTGGCTCTGTATGTCAGAGAATATACAGTCCAGTAAGACTGAGAGGGTAAGAGAATTGGATTCACTTCTGGAAATACTATGGGTTGAAATAGTGGGTCCAAAAGGAAGCTTAACACTGGGAGTTTGTTTCTAAGGCTCAGCACAGGGTGATGGCCCGTGGCCAGGTCTACCAATATAGTGGAAAGGGGCAGGTAGACCTGTTCTCTGGAGGTCTGGTCTATCCCTATAGAGGGCAACATTTTCTGTAATGAAATTTGACTTGATTCTCTTTTCTCTTATATATTTTTAAAATTATTCTTAAAATATAGTTTAAAATTATTCATTCTGAGATTTTTACAAGACTATGGAAATAATCTTCTAAAAAACTAATTTATGCAATAGTCAAATGTAGACTTGCTCACAACTTAAATGCTACTAGCTTTTTTCACTCACGAGGTAGAAGTTTTGCTCACAACACTGTGGAGCTTAGAGGGAACATTGGTCCTTCCCCTGACATTCATCTGGGGGGAAAAGCAAACATCTCTAGGCTGAAGGGAGATTTATCCACTCCCCTCTCCACATTTTCAGTCCCACCACCTTAAGAATCAACTGTCTTGGGGTCAGAAGGGACTGCTGAAAGGATTTTTGGAAACATCCACAACCATTAGTACCTTCTACTTTTGTGTACCATTTAATTTTTAGGAAGCAATTTATGGTATGCTGGGAGCTCTGTCACTTCTTTCCAGATGGATTGATACCATTATGGAAAAGGAAACGGTTATACTCACTTGAAAGGTCTTCAGAATCCTAAGGGCAACAGAGGAGTAATTTGATCTGAAAACAAAGTTGAGATTGTCGTATGACTTCTGGTTGCAGGCTTCTCAGATATATAGCTATCACATTTTCTGGCATTTTTCTGCAGCCAGAATTACTAGGAATTTACTTCAAAGAAAATGAGATCTGAAAGTCATAGGGTAGAGTGAGACCTATACAGTTGCTCTAGGGGCCACATGTAGTTCATTAGTCTTGTGCTGCCATTCCAGATTTCTTGCATTTAAGAACTGCAGGGATGCTTGTGTGGCAGTGACATCTTCAGCTTTCTGTGTGGTTGTCAGTCCTCAAAGGTTGTGAAAACCAGACAGGACATTCTAGTTGACATTTTCCATAGGGAACAGATGAGTTAGTGGGATTGTTTATAAATGAAGTGTCATGAAATTTGGGGTACTTGAAATGCAGTGGTATGTGGTATACTATGAAGTTTCCAACAGTTGTGTTTTATTGTCTGGTCGTGCATCAGCAACTAATAAATCTTGTTTTCTTGGAAATTACAATGTTTAGTCATGGAAGAAAAATAAGGAAAATATGTAGCCAAAGGAGAAAGAATACACAACTGCATATAGGTTATGTAGGGAGGAGACTGTACTCTCCCTTGTGTCACACTAGTCTCACTTTTCTTCCACTAGGGAGCACAAGACAGCATACATGGGGGTTCCTGGGAAGTCTCCATCAAGGGGCTAACTAGTCCTACTTATCTTCAGAAAGGTTGTTGGACTGAGTACCTTCCAACCACACCACGAGACACTAGGATTCTTCTCTTTGAGCCAGAGTTATACAACATGAATAAGAGCACTGTCAGCACTCTGCTGTATATTCTGTTTGTCTTCTTACTCCTGCTGTGATTCTTCCTATTGGTTAAAAGCCTCTTAAAATTGGCTTGATAGCAAAGTTATATTTAGGACATTAACTGACTGAGCATCATGAGAGGAATAACAGTAATGATATTGGAGTTCCCCCAAACCCCTTTTTGTTCCAGAACAGTATATCCGGTTCGTATAACAAAAATTGACTTTTGGGGTGTATGGTTCTAGCTATGAAATTTGGCCATTAAATTCTGAAATCCACAATGTCATTTTTAGCTATGAGACGCACACCTCTGATCAGTGATGGCAGAACTTGCCTAAACGTCTAGGTGCTTTATGGGTGGGTGATGATGGGTGCTCCCTTGCTGCCAACCTTGCACTGAGCCTCATGACTAGCATACTTTAATATAGCACTGAAATTATACAGGCAGTTTCTAAATGGAATCCAGATAGCTTTCCTAAAACCAGCACACTCATTTACTAAGTAGAATGCTTTTAGTTCATTTATTGTAGGGACAGAAAAATTGCATTGTCCCAAAATCAAAACCATCATATGTTGTTACTTAGGCTGTGGTCACACACTTTCAATGCACTTTCCAACTGGATTTTGCCAGTTCACACAGTAAAATCAATTTGGAAAGTGCACTGAAAATGGATTGAAAGTGGATTTTTTAGTATGTGTGACCACAGCCTTAGATTGGGAACTTTATGAATTGAGGTTACACAGAGTTGGGGCACCCTGAATAGGATCAAGATATGCATGGTGATGTGACCTATAGTTTACTCTGACAACCATTAAAAAACATTTACATTTTTTACACGCTACAAGTTATTTCCCACATAGGAATGTTGGTCTAGCCCATCTCTACAACTCTGACTTCAATATAGACTATTCAACCACACTGGTAGCATCTTGTTTTATGTGCTTTTTCAGAGAAGTAAGTTGGAAGGTTTCCCTTAAAAAATATAGCACAGACTGGGCTTGCAAAAATGCTTTATCCATTATTATTAAAACACAGAGATTCTCTTTTGGGATCTGGTAGGCATGTTCCTATTTGTTTAGGAGAATGTATCTGAAGAAACATCCTCATTCACATTTTTCAGTGCTAATAGGGTTTCATGCATTTGGTATGTATTTTTATTCAGCCTTCCTCCATAGTGTGCTAGACAGCATACGTGTGTTCCCAATCCAATATAACCCCAGTTCCTGGTTAAGGACATTCATGATTGCAGCACCATGTAGTGTATGTGGAACCTGATGCAGTGAGAAGAACCTCATGTAGAAGATGCTCAATTGCTAGTTCAATTAATGTACCCCAAAGCTGCTAGCCATTAAGTTCTAAGAACATAATGATAACCAGCCCAGTGACCAAACTGAAAAGCTTTCAGGATCTCTGTTAGTTGTATACTAGTGAGCTGTTGCCATGACAACCACAAAATAAAACCATTTTAGCTTTTTAGTTACAAATGGTTTTGCTCTGGTAAGACGATAATGAAAGCTATAAATAATAGGACAAAAGTTGTCAGAGACCTCAGTCTAACGAATACCTTTATTAAACTAGACAGTATCTTCTCAGATGGCATTGATTTCTTTCATACATCACACATTTTTACTGATCGTTTCTGACAATTTTTGGAAGAAGTTTTTTCATGCTACAGGCAAATTTTCTACATATGGAACCAATGCTCCCTCCAAGCTGTGGAGTCTTGTGAGCAAAAATTTTACTTCGTGAGCTACTGGCATTAAAGTTGTGAATGAGCAATTAGTTTGCTCTGGAGCCATCCTTCCTGAGCTAAGACAAAAGTGTGTGAGCCAGACAGTAAAAAACTGTGAGCTAGCTCACAATGACTCAGCTTAGAGGGAACACTGCATGGAACTCATCAATTAGCATGATTTTTTAAAAATTATACCTGAGCTTTAAGTAATTTGTAGCAGGAACTCCTTTGCATATTAGGCGACACACCCCTAATGTAGCCAATCCTCCAGGAGCTTACAGAGCTCTTCTCACAGGGGCTACTGTAAGCTCTTGGAGGATTGGCTACATGAGGGTGTGTCACCTAATATGCAAAGGAGTTCCTGCTACAAAAAGAGCCCTATTTTTACAAATTTGTTTATCCATAAAAATACTTTCTTCTACCATTACGTGGAAAGAACCCATTACACAATACCTCATTGTACATTATTTGCATTTTAGTCTCATTTTAATTCATAAGTAGGGGAAAGAGGTTGTGTCAGAAATTTGCAGGCACACAAAGAGGTCTAGTTAAGTAATTCTACCTATTTCCATTTCCTTTTACTACTGGTAGGGTCAAGGCTTAAAACACAGCACTGCAAAGATAAGGGAAAGTTAATTTAATACCTCAGAAGGCAAACACTGACAATATGGTAGAAAACTGTAAACCAGTGAAGAGACAGTAAAAAGGTAAAGGTTCCCTTGCTCGAAAGCCAGTCGAATCCGACTCTAGGGTTGCAGTGCTCATCTCCGTTTCAAAGGCAAAGAGCCAGCGCTGTCCGAAGACGTTTCCGTGGTCATGTGGCCGGCATGACTAAACACCAGAGACAGTAAAGGGTAGCAAAGGATTTTATGTAGTATTTCACACATCTTTTACAAAAGTAGGTATGCCCCATTGACTTCTGACAAATTTTTGTTACAAAATTTCTGAACCTCTGTGAGTAACTGAATCATGATATTATCCAAGTGTATTCCTTTGTAACAGAATCCAGATGGCTAGAGAGGAACCATAAAATAAGAGCCACCTTTTAAGGTCATGTAGTAAAGTGAATCAAATAGATATACATGAAATGTTTATTGATTGTATAATAACTAACATGAAACGTTCTTAATTTTATAATGCTGTGTAATACCATGTGCTCAAAAAAGTAAGGCTTACTATGTGTGCATATACATACATACATGCACACATCTCTCCTTATATATAAAAGAGTTTTCGTGTCCCACTTTCCTCAACGTTCCACATGCTCCCACAGCCTTTGGCTCCCTCAGCGGCCACTCTGAAGGTCTGCCAATCTCCTGGCTGCATTGCCTCGGCCCCACCCACAGAGCCGGCAGCCAGCATCTCGCCCTCAGTCTGGAGGGAGCCGACGAAGGGGATGGATACTCCGTGGAGAGAGAGGAAACCCCTCCACAGGGGAGAAGGAGGCAGACCTTGTGAGGCGGCAAGCAGGGGAAGCACTCACCTTCGCTGCCCCTCACAGCCCCTCTCCCTCAGCCACAAGGCCGGCGCTTCATCAGGGTGATAGCTCAGCGGGCTGCACTGCAGAGAAGGCTGCTCAGCACCTTTCAAAGGCTCCCCTGCTTTCCTTCAGCAGCGGCGGCCGCGCCAGGGATGGTCTGGCCTAGAGGAAACAAGCTGCGGCTCCTGGAAAGCCGGACTCTCTCCTGAGGAAGACACTTCTCTTGGCTCCTGTGTGAGACTAATTGTCACTAACTGTCCCCTCAGTGGCTGTTGGTAGGCAACCAAGCTTGCTTCTGTCAGTAAAAAAAACAAAGGACTTTCAGCATAACCCCCTCCCCCACCCACTGCCAGTTTGTCCACTTTCCTGTCAGAATAAACTTAAAATGGCTCTCTCTCCTTTTTGGCTCCACCATGGCTGGCTGGCTAATGAGGTGGGCCAGCAACCATCAAACCATTCTCTTCAACTGCCTGCAGGGCGGCTGACTTTCCCCTAGGGTTGCCAATCTCCAGGTGGGACCTGGAGATCTCTCACTGTTACATTTGATCTCCAGGTGACAGAGATCAGTCCCCCTGGAGAAAATAGCTGCTTTGGAGGGTAGACCCTATGGCATTATCCCCTGCTGAGTTTTTCCATCCCCCCCAATGCTGCCCTCCACAGGATCCACCCCCCAAATCTACAGGTATTTCCCTAATCAGAGCTGGCAACTGTACTTTCTCCTCAGTGCCTGTTGCTAGGCAACCAGGTTCTGTCAGTAAAAGGCCCTTTCCACACCTATGTTGGCCTTTGGAAGAAAACTCATTGGGGCCAATCCTGATAGGGTTGCCAACTCCCGGTGAGAAATTCCTGGAGATTTGAGGGGTGTGGCCTGGAGAGGGTGAGGTTTGAGGAGGGGTGGGACCTCAGACAGGTATGATGCCATAGAATCCATCCTCCAAACTAGCCATTCCCTCATGGGGAACCATTGTTGCCAATCTCCAGGGGAGGGATGGAGATCATACAGAATTACAACTGCTCTTCAGATGGCAGATATTTTCCCCTGGAGAAAACGGTGGACTCTGTGTCATTATACCCTGCTGAGGTCGCCACAGCAAATTGACGCTGAGTGCCCAAGGCCAGGGCACTCTCCCAGAGACTCTTTCTTGAGCTCATTGTATTTATTTCCACAACCGGCCTTATTCTTAGTATATTTATAAATAGCTGTGGGTAGCACACTGTGCATATACATTACCTGTCTATATTAACACTTCTATGATATCACCATTCATTCACGCTGACTAGATTTACTGTGCTACCATTTGCACTCCTGTTAGGAAGATACAAAAACATCCCATCTAATTGTAAATGTTGTCCTTGCTTTGCTAACTTGATTGAAACATTGGTTCACATGTTTTTCCACTGTGTAGTCTGTGAACAGCCATGTTTGAATTTATTGGAACCTCTGTTGGCCGAAAACTCTAACAATCTTATGGTCAGGGATAGACCCAAAAACTACTGTTTCTGTGGCAAACTTTGCAGTTTCTATCTTCCGCAATGACAATATGAGCTGAGATCCAGTGCATAATTTATTCAGATGCCAACCTTTTAACTGTAGACATCTTAAGACAAGTGATGAACTGAGAGGTTTTATGTAGTAATTAATTTTATCAGTGTTTTTAATCTGTTTTACTTTGCTTATGAATGGCCTGGGGGCAGTAATAAAAACTGGCTGACAGACTGTCCTTATGCTTATAAAATCTATATATCCAGGTAAATGCTTCTGTGAACATGGTGGAAGGTGGAGATTTTCAGAAGAAAAAAACTGTAAATGGGAATAAAAACTGTGGAAAAGCCAAGAATAAAGATGTTTAAGTGGCATTTTGGGCTGCTATAGCAGGGGCTACAAAGTGGGGAACAGGAGGTGGAAGGGGATGAGAGGGAAAACAGCAGTTTTGAGGGATCCAAGTGGTAAAGGTAGGAGGGAGGAAATTAAGCAGAAAAATATAGAAGGGGCAAGGAAAATAGGGCCCAGTGAGGGGCTCAAGATCTAAGCAAAAGGGAACATCCTTTGCCCATGTGGTATGTATACTCAGTCTCCTGTCTGGGAATGAAAATGTTATTACTCTTGCTGTTGCTAAATACATATCAGGAGCTTTGAGAATCCAAGTTAAAGCCATTTTATCAGCCTTGGTATAATCAGGAAAAATGTCTGATAAGTGGCTTGGAGTCTATGCTACTTTTAAAAAATTGTATCTCTTTTATAATGCTGGATGTCTTGTTCTTGTGACTTTTACCATAATCTTTCTTACACTGTCTAAAAGTCAGTGTGCTGTACAGACTTTTTGCATGAATGAATAATGAATGAAATTAATAAAGCAAAGGAGGGGAAAGGGCAAGGATAAGAAAAGCAGAGACAGGATGAGAGAAAAGGGCCAGTAGGGGAGCAGAGTTTTCCCTTCCCTGTGAGTTGTTGTGGGTTCCCTTCTCATACATATATTTGGGGCTTATTTCAGAGTATACCAAAATATGTATGTTTAGAATATAGTCTTGTATCATTGATCATAATCCTATATGACTGCTACCTATATATGACACATAATATGTTTTCTAATTTATATAATTAGTGATACGGTTTGATGTGAGAAAAAAGTTATTAAGTTTAATACAATGGCGGAAATAGAAGAATATGCTTGGTGAGAGATAAATATTTTAATCTGAGAAGTTACGGTAATAATTACGGCTGGGTCTTGCATGGCTTCTGGCATTATCCTCCAGCATTGTGCCCAGCTGCTGGTATAATTCCAATCTCTTCTTCTTCTCCTCCTCATCCGGTAAGACTGTTGTCTGTGCATGCGCAAACAGTGCAAAGGTATTGGAGGAGGTGTCGTAGGGTTGCCAACCTCCAGGTTGCCTTATTTTTTAGGATCAAGAAGACACAGGGGAAATCAGGGGGAGATGTGGATCAAAATGCGGCCGCACAGCAATTAGTGGGAAATTGAGCAGTACAACTGAGGGAAATGGCAGACCGAGGAGGAGCAACTGCTTTTGTGGAATCGGTCACAGAAAAGACAACAAATGGGAAATGAGGAAGCTTAGTGTAAAATGCCTGTAGTTTAGTGCTCAAATTGTGGGAAACCTCTGTGTGGAAAGACCCACAATCTCCTCTGATATTCCATGCCTTATAAATGCAGATTTGGTGTTTGATTTCTGAGTTACTGTGTTCATAAGCAAGCATAATTTCATGTATTTTGAACAGCTATAAAGACAAATGAAGAAAGTCATTCCCTATAAATTCATGTGTTTCCTGTTTTTGCCAAGCTCTTTTTGAACGTCAAGAAACATTTTTTTGTTTTTATTTCTAAAGTTCTGACATCTTGTACATCTGAAGACTATACAATCTTCCGTGTGAGTGTATGCCTGGCTAATAGGCAGTTCTTTAATGGTTTGTGGTTTGTTTCCACTGTCACTGTTGTTCTTCTCAGTGGGAAAGAATTGGTGCCATTTTGTGCATCCAAACAATATTGTCAAAATTATTTCAAATAAATGAGCTGAGTTCTGTTATACAGTTGCTACGTTTAACTGCTGCATGCACTTTCAACAAGACAGCACCTAAACCGATAGAACTGCATCTACTGGCAGCTACAGATTCTTTCACACTGTACTACTATAGTGCTTTGCTGGTAAGTGGTGGCTTTCTTCCTGCATAAAAACTGTTATATGGATTGGGACCTGTAAATACCAACAGCTTGTTCCAATATTTATCTCAATGGTGTTATTCCTGCTCCCATGTGTTCCAGATGTGCTACTTAGCTAGAGAGTAACCATTCCTAGAGATCATTGTGGTATAAGGTTGCCAACTCCAGGTTTGGAAATGCCTGGAGATTTGAGGGCGGAGCCTGGGAGGGTGGTCTTTAGGGAGGAGAGGCACCTCAGTAGGGTATAATACCCTACAGTCCATCTTCCAGAACTGCCATTTTCTCCAGGAGAAGTGGAATCAATGGTTTTAATAAATAATGAAATTCTATATAGACTGGATATCAATTGTAATTCCAGGGGGATCTCCAGCCTCCCCCTGGAGGTTGGCAACCCTATTTGGGGGTTCCTTGTTCCCCCCCCCCCCATACTTGGACTTTCATCTAAGAGATCTATTTAAACTACATCAGATCAGAAATCCAGAGGGTGGCTTTAAATCTATATATGGTCCCGGTCACACGGGCCGGAAAATGCGGGGGGGAAGCATGGCTGTTTGCCCCGGAGCAAAGTAACGCACAGCAGCCCAGTCACATGTCCCGTGGAGGTCCCGTGGGTATGCCGTTAGCTGCCGATCACACGGCTATCCTGCAGTGCGGCAAAGAAGTGGTGTGGTGCGATCACACTGGCAATCGCTAGACACCACTTCTGTGGCAAACGGGAATTTCCCCCCTCACCACAGTGTGCGCATGTGCCAGTGTGCGTTTGTGCGCATCTTGTGGAGACTTAAAAAACACACATCCATTTTGCGACGGGACATGGGCGGGCGCCGGATGCCACGGGATTCCAGCAGAAACGTGATCAGATTCCCACCCTTGCCCCACGTTTTCTGGAAACTAGCACATCGTATGTACTAGTTTTTTACTCTGTATCTTTGGCTTCCCAGATGTTGTGGTGTGATCGCGCCCGGAAAATCCGCCTATCATCTGTATCTTTAGTGTGGCCAATGCTCCGTGTGAACAGGGCCTAAATTATTCAGCAATTCTGTATTCTCCTTTTTTGCAGTTTCAGGTTTCTCTTTCCATATCTATATAAAATTTTCTTCATCCTTTTGTCTTGTCTGGTCTCCTCTTTACCCATCTCAGGATGGTGTCTTTATAACATGCATCACTGTTGAGGTTTGTTGGACTATCCAGTTGATAGACCAAAGTCCATGAATGGCAACCAACACTGAAAATGCTACTGCTCGTGCTCCTTTACTGGTGATTGCCTACTACTGTCTGGACCCAAGAGATTATGAACAAAGCAATTCTAAGAGAATATTTGCAATTGTAGGCAGTCTGTCTCTTTCTTTTCTTAAACTGGAACATGATTGCAGATTTTGAGCAGTATTTGTGAACATTCCCAAAATACTTGCTTTTTATGAAGTATTCTGTATTTGATTGAAAATACTCTGCATATGTATGTTTTTGCATTGCCTTAGGAACTCTGTGGGCCAGGGCAGGAGAAGGCAGTCCTCCAGAATTGAGCCGCATGGCTTCCTGTCCTTGCCTATCCCTGCCTAATTAACCTACCTAGAAGAGACTAGATAGATTTCAAAATGATGCTTTGTGTACACTACAATTTCTGTCGTGTTTACTGAGGCTGCCTGTTTGGACCTGTTGTTTGTATACAGGTGGGCATGTGTACAGGCTTAGATATGATGCTCTTTATATAGTGTGCATCATGATGCCTTGTCTCATGATTCTGAACATGAGTCAGCATCAACTATCAGCTGCCTGCCTGCTGTGATGATAAATGCCACCAGCTGTGTAGAAGAATAGTGTATTTTGAATAGTGCGTGCTTTCCCGGAGGCATGTGTGACTTTGCATGTTCTGAGCTGGTTGATGATGGTAAGGTTTAAGCATGCTTCAGCAGCAGCTACCAGCCAGCTGTCTAATGTGCTGATTCCTGATGTTGACTAAGCAGACATAAAAGCAGTGCAGAAACTTGAAGGCCCCGGTCACACGGGAGGTTTTAGCCCACAAGAGGGACGGATCGGGGGTTACAAATGGGCGCGATCACACCACAACATCTGGGAAGCAGTGCGCACCCATCCCCGATCCGTCCCTTAAGGCGAAAACATGCATAACCCCCCCTCCCAAATAGTAGTACCAACCTGAAACGCCGCAGCAAGCGCGGCCGTGGGATCGCCGGCGCGCCCGTCTTCAGGTGCATTCAAGGCTCCTGGCTGAACTGCGCATGCACACACATGCGCAGCTGGCTGCCTCGCTCTCCCTTCTGTGGCTTCCCCCCCGGCATCTGATTGTGCCAGGGAGCAACTGCGCGGCGGCTCAGGGGATCTGTCTGATCCCGCTGCCGTGTGTCTCTTTTGGTGCGGCTCTAAATAGCCGCACTTTGGCAACGTCAATTCCCCCCGTATGACCAGGGCTGATTTTTAAATTGCAAGCATTTCCGCAATTTGAGAGCATGGATGATTGATTCAAGAGAAAATGGTTACTATGAGTTGGATTAATGGAATTTTACGCATATTTGCTAGGATTGCAGCATCTTTAGGTCAGACTGGTCTAGACCTACTTTGGATTGACCCACTCTGTAGGCTTCTCTACCTTGACTATCACTTTCAGCTTTTCATTTTGATACTGTTCCTTTTGTTGCCCTGGAACCTTCCAATGTGCATTAATATTCTTTTAAACAACCTGTGCCTTGAAAGACATTGTCGTAGTGGGATCAGCATGCCATTGATCTTCTGAGTCTGATTCTATTAAATTTCTGCATAGAATTTAAATTCATCACAGCCTTT
>NW_015159776.1:269677-340346 GCF_001447785.1 Gekko japonicus
ACTTTACTTTTACTGAAACATTTACAGTCTTTTTCCACAATGTGCTACCAATTTGGTCTTTGAATTTTGAAACAGTTCAGCATGCAATGCTTTGTAAGCTTTTAAACTTGTGCCCCTTGTCAATTTTAAAATTCATTCTTTTAAGATCATTTTGTTATCCATGCATCATTCAAATCACATGAAGAATTTAGGGTACCAATGAAGAAATCATGTGATTTGCAGCTGTTTCAGTCAATATAAAGCTATCTCTGTCATAAAATTTTATTTGTATATTTTACAGATGCCAGCCTCCAGGTGGAGCCCTGATCTCCCAGTTTTACAACTGATCTCCAGATCACAGGGATCAGTTCTGCCAGAGAAAATGGCTGCTTTGCAGGGTGGACTCTATGGCAATATACACTGTTGAAGTCCCTCCCCAAACTACACCCTCCACAGGCTGCATTTCCGAACCTGGAATTGGCAAACCTAATTTGCATTTAAGAAAATGAACAAATTCACCACTTGTCTGGCACCCTTTGCCTTCAACTAAATAGGAGTCCCTACTATGGCTGATACTGAATAGTTAGTAGGCCTTTGTCCCTTCTTGAACTCCCCTGTGGCAATTCTTTTGGAACTTTTATTAGTTCCAGGGCTTTCTTTTCACAGAGGCTAGGTTTTGTTTCAGAGTACTATATACTATAAGGTCACTGTCAGTTCAGATTTTACGTGTGACATGGCTAATTGTTTATTTGTGAAACTAGGATTCAGCATGAGATGCTACAAGAAGGGGCAATTGTTCAAAATTAGCCCCATCACACACTAGGGTTGCCAGGTCTTATGTTATCCTGGTGGGGGGGGCTCCAGTGTTAGCCAAATTGCCTTAATTTCTTATAAATATTGGGGAAGTTATGATTATTAATTGGCAATAGGCAAATTAGGGAGCGAACACCGTTGTATACAGAGGTCCCACCTTTCCAGTAGTTACCAGTAACAGACACGGAGACTGTATTCAGTAAAATATGGTGTCTTTTACTATAAGGTATTTATCATTCAAACAAGACATACGCGCGCACACACTTACACAGTACTAGGAAATAAAGATAGATAATAAGCACATTCGCATTAGCAGGATATTCGTTGGGCAATAGTTACCTGTCCTTGCTGACTGAGTCATTCCAATGGAAGAAGGGAGGGGGAAGAATCAGATATAAGGGACGTGTTCTGAACCGGCAGAAACACATGGAACTCTGGCTGCAGACCAAGAGTCAAAGATGGAGGGAGGGTATTGGGATAGCAAGCTGGACGTAAAGGGGGATAAAGCTTAGATAGGGACTGTAGTAGAGAGAGAGACCATGTGGTTGGGTATCACCTTTTATAAGGTGGTGTGGGGGGGCAGGCTGAGCTGGCCACATCCCCTTGTCCCACTTCCTGTTAGTCTGTCCCATAAAACATACTATTGGGTAGAAGGAAACGGGGAGGAGAGCTAGGGGGTGGTCAATATTGAGAGCTAGTAACTTAGATTGGGGACTGGCACCTGGATGAAGAGGAAATGAGTCATCAGGCTATGGCTATTGTCTCTTGATGGCCCTAGCTGGTTCGTTGATGGGCAATCGATTAGCTGCCAAGCAACTGTAGGGAGAGCCTCTTGATTACGTGCAGATTTGCAGGTAGCTGGAGGAGGGGGAAGGGGGTTGCCTGCATGTATCAGATGAAGCTCCTAATGACATTTGGAGCTCTTTGTCCTTGTGCCTGGGCATGTCATGGCGTTATGCAGGCTAAAGAACTGGTCCATCTCACAACAGGTGAGAGGGCAGGTAACCTTGAAGAACCACTGGAACAGCAATGCAAAGGGAAGGGTTTCTTCTCTCAGGTGTGCAGTCTCAACTGGCATCATATTGGGTCACCATGCAGTACAGTCCCTTTAAGCAAAGGTTTACACAGTCCATTTTTATCACTTATGAGTTATAGTTCATAAGAGCACATTAAGTGTCTTTCAAGGCAACAGCAGCTTGTCTCCCAGTGTCTCCTGATATGTGCACTTCGCACGTGTGCCGCAATGACATCACCTGGAAGTGATGGCATCACACCGGGCAAGTTGTGCAGGGGATGCTCTAGCATTTGGGTAAGAAACTCTATGGCCACCATGGAATTTTTACCCAAATGTTAGAGCGTCCCCTGCACAACATGGTCAGCACAATCATGCCAGGCATGTCAGATGTGATGGGTCTCTTTGAGGGTGGGGATCCCCCCCACTGGCCAGCTAGCCAGTGGTGGATTGGGGGCCCTGAAAGCAGAAAAAACCCAACCCCCATTGGGGGGATGGTAACCCCACCACACACACACTCTCTCTCTCTCTCACACACACAAGTGGAGCTCTGAAAGGGGGAAATGGCCACAAGAAAGTGACATATACGCTCTCATTACTACAGCCCCCACCCCAGCCATAGTATTCAGTAAAGTTCCTCAGTAGTAGCTTTCATGGGGTAGAGGATGTTACAGGGGGAATAAAAGGCAGAGAAGATCAGATTCTGCATATTTCTTTCATTCATAGGTGCTTGGATTCAACCCATTGAATGCATGTTTTCATTGTGTTTAACCCTAAGGTCTGTTTCCTGGGTAGTTACAGCAATTCAGAACCCATCCTTTTACATATGAATTTAGAATTATTTTATGTTTGAAATATGCAGTTATTCTAAATACTATTTTGGTGCCCATTTTCCCATTCCAGAGAGATAGTTTAGCAGCCCTTTACAGTTGGCTTGAAATATCACCATCCAAGATCTTGGCTCCTCATTGTAAACCACAAACTCATAAGACCTAAACATGGAAGAAAAAATATGAATGTGATTTATCAGGTCCAGGGGCCCTCAGCCTGGTTTATAGGCACATTACATTATATGGTTTATGTCACTGCAGAAAGAAAATAGAATGTTTTCTTTCACTAGGAGCTGGTGTGGGATGGGATTGTAGGGGGAGTGGTTTGTTACAACTTTATACATGGGCCCTGTTGAATTCTGGTTGTTTGTGAATGCTAAGTAGAACCAGTCCCAGTACAGGTCTTTGAATTCCCACCAATATGAAATCTGGGGTGATCATTACATGATAACTTCTCCCATAACAACCGCTTAATGTTTCCTTTACATACATGAGAGGCTGAAAAGACAGCTTGCAATGGAATATATGGGGGGGGGGGCAACAAAAATAAGCTGAAAGTACTAGAGGGTGATCAAAAGCCCTTCCATATAGCTAAACATGATTGCTGGGTTGTGGCATATGGGGAACAAAGTAACAGATCTAAAACATTATGCTCCAAGAGGGTGAAACTCTCACAGGGACAATGTATTTGTGAAAGAATTATACTAATTACATTAAAAATTAGAATCTACTGAAATCAATGGAGAAACATTACTTTCTCCCTGGATATGATGGTTGAAGAATCTAGAAAGCTATGATTCGTTAAGAAATCTGATTGCATTTCTCACTGTTTAAATAATGGTTAGACTCGCAATAATATAATTATGTATGCTATAAAAAAGTAAATCTTTTTAATTTCGCCCTAGTACTTGAGTTTAGTATTCAGCAAATGTTTAGTTTGTATACTGGCTTAATGATTCATATACCAGCAATTAGGGTTGCATTTACATTCCTGTAATCTTTAGTTCTTATCTTCCTATTTTATCCTACACACACACCTTGCCTCTTTTGAGCATGTCTTGACTCTCAAAATATAGTATTCTGTGAAGCTAAGCAAGGCCAACCCAGGTAATATCAAAGCCACCTCTCTGAAATGTCCGAGGCCCACTAGGGGTTGCCAGAAGTCACCAGGACTTCCAGGCTCGCAAGCGCGCACACACATGCACACACTAAATACCCAAAAAAAAAAGGGGGGGGAGAATTATAGTATTCTGCTTATAATAGCTCACACTGCAGTGAATTGCTTAGTCAACATGTTATTTGATTTTTGTTGAACATACATATAATGATGGAGAATTAAAATGTATGAGGATCTTATACCGTAAACAAAGCGAAAGTCCATGAGGGAGAGCCTGTCAGATGATGTTATCAAGTAATAACCACCATGTCCAACTAGTAAGAGCTAGAGGTATTCCATTGATGGGGCTGACATTAACACAAAAATAAAGATCTATCTGTGATAGCGGATTCATAATAGCTACTTTTTACAGCCAAGCTTGCACTTACTAATTGTAGTTATCATGCAGTAAACATGGTCTTTTAAGCAGATCATGGAAGCAAGTCTTTTAAGAGACAGGCTTATCACCTTCTTATTTGGCTGACTGTGTGAATTGTCCTTAAGAAGGAATGAGATCAGATGATTTCCAAACCAGTGTCTCACCATCCTATTGTGATTGCTAACGATCATTTGTAATGAAAAGAATAAGATAGCTTTTGTTCTAGAGATAGGAATTGAAATCAAAAGGAGAGTGCGCTTTCAAGCTATTTACTATGGAATAATCTCTCTTTAGGAAGTTTTATTCCAATAGGAGTGGCTTCGAGATTAGCTGGCAAACCAATTGCTTTGTACAGGGTCACCCAGGAGGCCTTGTATGGCATTGTGCAGCTGAATCGAACTAATCTTGCAGCCCATCTGGTGCTACAAAAACAACATCCCAAGCATTAGAGAGTAAGTAGATGTGTTCAGTGACCACTTCCCCAGCTTTTCATAGCAGTAGCCACCTGTGGAGTAAGAGGTAGGATTTGTTCCATAATGCTTAATTATCTAAAGAAGAGTAGGCATATACAAGTTGAAAGATCTTGCTGGAAACAAGAAAGAAATCTCAAATGAAGAAGATTACTTATAATTATTAACTGGGATTATACTAGGCATTGGACTCTGGTTTATATAATGCAAATCCATCTCTTTTAACATTGCCTGTGATTGCAAAGATGTAGGTCCATAAAGCTTTAACAAATTATAAAGCATGCTTTATTTGAGACCATAAAGTCTTTTCAGATCTGTCCTGTGTTGTATAAAAATAACACATTGCTGTTCTTGGGCATGGGGATGGGGTAGTGGTGGGGCTTCCTCTAGGCAAAACACTTATGCTTAAAGCTATTCTTTAAATATTTCACAGAAAAGACTCTGTGTGCGATAAAGATCCATATTAAGAACTTTGAATTAAAACTTGGCATATGTATTAAGCAAAAAAAGAAGTAAATATTTTTGCTATGTGATGGAGTGTTCTTATAAAATGTTTATGAAAAACTCCTGACTTTTACAGCTTAGAATCTGGTTTCTTTGCATTGAACATGTAGTGTGCTATTTTCCCCATGTACAGTCTGTCAAGATGACAGCTACTATTATAAAACTAAATAGAGGTTCATTAAGGGTCACACTTTTTCGTTTTGGATTCTCTTTGTTTAGTAAAATATGCTGCTATTTGATACTTCACTGTACAGTATCCTATTATTACAATAGTATCAGGTAACTGACAGTGCAGGGTTAAGAATGTACACTCAGAAGTAAATCCTATTGAGCTAGATGGGACTTTCTCCCTAGTAAATGTGTTTAGGATTACATCTTAAATTCTTTAAAATGTTTTTGTTCTACTTGAACAAAAGGGAAGTGGAATGAAGAAAGGAACTTGTAGTACTCAGCCTCCCTGGCTGTATTGAGCGGTGGCACAGAGGATTTATCCTCTGGTTAACATCTGAACTGAACACAGTTGCTGTCAGTTCTAGCTTGCGCTGGTGTGAGCTACCAGCCTTGTCCCCAGCTCACCGTCCACCCAGCGGTTCGAAAGCTTCGGCGAGTAGACAAAATGGGTACCACTAAACCCCCGTAGGGGAGGTGTTAGCTGGCGAATGGAATGTCCAGCTTGTAAGCCTGGAAAAAGTCCTCTTCGGCATCAAGAAGCCTCTAATGGGCCAATCCAGCCAGACAGTGGCAGTGCGGCGCTATGACTCAAAAGCAGTCCAGGAAGAACTAACGTCATCAAGCCAAGCCGAAATGAATGCCGCCTGGAACACGACTGAAGCCTACAGCTGAACAAAATCCCCGTCAGCTGCAAATGTGTGCGATTTAAAGAATTATATGTTTTCCTCCCTTATCCCTATCATTGTTAGTCCCTTGTGAAAACCTGTGTAACTGTAAATCGCTCAGAGCCAGCAGCTCTGCAGGATTGAGCGATCAATAAATCGAAAGGTATTATTATTATTATTGTTTTACTGTACCTTATGAAATAGATGGCCATAGAAGGGTAATGACTCAGTTCTTCTCCTTGTGTATGGAGAGCTGTTTGTAATGAGGCACTCTTAGGAGTTAAACAGATCTATCCTGTCCCGCAACAAGTTGCTTTACACATAGGGATGCTATTGTCACACCAGGTATAAAGGAAGGGGCTGTCTTTAGGGTGTGTGGTGAATAAGGCTGGGGGTTAACTGGGCCTAGCTGGGTGCTCCGAAACAGCAGTTTTCAGAAAATTAGTGTGGAGTAAAAAGGTAAAGGTTTCCCTTGCTTGAAAACTAGTCAAATCTGATTCTAAGGGGCAGTGCTCATCTCCATTTCCAAGCCGAAGAACTAGCGCTATCCGAAGATGTTTCTCTGGTCATGTGGCCGGCATGACTAAACACCAAGATGCACGGAACACTGTTACCTTCCCACCGAAGTAGTACCTATTTATCTACTTGCAATTTCTTGCTTTTGAACGGTTAGGTTGGCAGGAGCTGGGGCCAGAGATGGGAGCTCACTTCATCATGCTGCACTAGGGTCTTCAACTGCTGAACTGCAGACCTTCTGGTCTGCAGCTCAGCATCTTAACCTCTGAGCCATCACACCAATTTCATCTCACTCAACAGATTCTTTTTGCAAGACATGATTTATATCAAGTTACTATACCTCGTCCTGAGGCTTAGGAAGTAGATTATATATCCTCTTGGTGTACTGGTCACCCTTTTGCCTAACAACTTCTTAACTAAGCTTGTCTTGGAGGTGACCTATGGAACTTCAATTTCTGTTCCACTTTAGTAAGGTCAGCTCAAGAGTTCGTGGTGACCGTGAAAACTATGGGCCGGTCTCAGTATGTGTTTTGTCCTACTCATATTGCTGATCAAACATTCAGTTTAGTCTTTGGTTCGGATCAAGGATGGGGATTAGCTTTGGTTTTGCCACTGCCATGGACAGATCATCGTAGTTGGGCTTCTAGCTCTCACTGACATTGTAGGCACAGTGGACCCATTAAGATGGTCTGCCATCCAAAGCTTAAGGATTTAACTGATTTTTCAGCCCCAGGGGAGTGTTCTGGTTGGGTCTGGGCTGGCCTGCTGGAATAGGGAGTTGATTCAGGAAGTTCAACTTCAAAGCAGATTCTCCCTGTCTGCAGTCAGTGTTATGTCATGATTAAATAGGAAACTTAAATAGGGACAATGAAATTTCATGAAACTCAAAATGAATTCAGTTAATGAAATAAATTAATAAATGAGCTGGAAACCATCTGGACAATTGGCATGGATGGCATGCCATCTATGACATGGATGACAGTCTATATTTTGACTTCTGAGGGAAGGCATAACGCTTTCCAGTCTGAATGAAGCTTTTGAAAAAGCATTCTCTTGATCCCCAAGGTTTGTGAATTACAGACTTGTGTCAAATCTCCTATTCTTAGCCAAAGTGATCAAGCAGTCAGTGTTTGAGAAAGTTTAGGTGACTCTGGATAAAACGGGTTATCCGAATCCATTTAATCTGGCTTCAGAGTTAGAACTCTTGATGGTCCACTGTGACATAATTACTGGGTTCTTTATGGATTCCTCTTGACCTTGATTCTGCTGGGACAGGGAGTATGGCCCTGTTGATTCTCCTAGCTCTCTTGTCAGCTTTGATACTATCAACTCTAGTGATTCTTTTAGACTGAGTGAGGAATCTGGGAGTTGACATTCCACTTTTATCCAGCCAGGAACATTCAGTTGTTGGTCCTCTTGGTGGGAACTCACTTATGGAGCCCATGCTTTTATGAAGCTGCTGAGGTAGTTGGTCTAGAATTGAAGAGTGAGTTGTCATGAATAGGCAGTTGACAGTTCCAGTCCTCCTGTTCATCTGAACCAGTTGAGGTGGTTTCATTCCTGAGCTGTTGTTTAAAGTAAGTGATAGACTAGGTCAGAATACACAGAAACTTGATCCAGACAACACGGATCAGCAGCCCTTGGCCCCTGCAGCCGTTGGGCTGGGGGAACGACTTTGCCACCCAGATGAAAGGGGCAGGCAGTTGGTTTGGGCGCCAACATGCCCATACGAGTATTTTGGATGGGAGGGGCCGAAGAGTATAAAGGATGGCCCCTCCTTTCCTCACCAGCAGTCCCGGTTAGTAGTCGGCCCACCCTCCCACCCTGTTCTTAGTGCAGGCTTTAGCTGGTCACCCGGTTTTAGGGGGCCAGGTAGGAATTTTTCACCCCTTCCTGATTGGCCTGGGGAGGGGGTGTTTTCGCCTACCTTGCACTGAGGCAGTGACAAAGGTTTTTGCAAGGGTGGGGCTGGTTAGTTAGGACGGTCACTTTACTTTGTTTGGCAGGGTTCTAGGCGGTATATAGGTTATAGTACGGTGAGCATCAGATGACACCCATTTATTTGGGTTGAAGGGGTCTTGTGAGTACAGCCTTTGGGGGTGGGGAAAACAGACTGCCTTTGGGACCACCCCGATTGGGTCCTCCCTTTGAACCCAGTGGCTCGGGGGTTGGGCTAAGGGGTTGTCCTGCAATGCCTAGCCGGCTGGGTGGAAGCCACTGCTGATGGCTCCTGCCTGCGGCAGGGTGGCTCACCCTATTTAAGGAGCTAAGGAAGGGGTCGTTGACCCCTGGCCTTGACCATGCCACAGAACTGTTTGCCCTTGCCGTTGGTTTCCAGTTAAGGTTGTCAGTTAATAAAGAGTCCAATATTTAAATCCATCACCTGTGTCTGCCTCATTATTCCAGCTTGGGTGGCAAAAGGGATTTGTTCATAATAGACAATTCAATTAGAATGCTGGGAATTTCTGTTTTAGGTAAGATTAACTTCTCCTAAAACTTCAGTTTGTTTACAGAGTGCACTTGGACCCAGACTTCTTTTTGGAACACTTGGTAGAAGAAATATTAAAGTGCATATTTTATGTGTTTTGCCAACTGCATCCTTTCATGGAGCAGCAAGACTTGGATTCTTGGGTGCATATATATCTTTCTTACTTGGATTTTTATCAGGCAGCATGGAATCTGTATTTGGTCCAGACTTCAACAACATGATTAATTTCTGGTGTTAGCTACAAAAAGCATAACAGTGTCTGTTCTCTATATCAATATAGCACTTTCAGGGTATATTCAAGGTGCTAGTGATTGCTTTTAAAACCTCCTATGGCTTTGGCCAGAGATATTCCAGGGAATACTTTCCCGATTTATTCCTTAGTTTATTCTGCTGGGAACTATTTGATCATGTTTCAGTCTCATTTCGGGCTGTTGTCTACCGCTAAATAGGTGTCTTGTACCACTAAAATAGCTGCCCAGTGGAATTCATGTGATATCACTTCTCAAGCTTTGAGAAGCTTTAAGGACTGATTTATTTACTTGAAGTTTTATTATGTAAAATATATGTTGCCTGTTAATTATGGCCTAGTGGATGTAGATTTGTTTTACTTGCCATTTACGTTGTGTTATTTATTTTATTTATTATTATATTACTGTGAATCACTTTGAGAACACATTGTTGGTCAAAGAAATTGGCATTAATAACAAGCAAGTTTGGCCATTTCATAGCAAACAGAGGAATCTCCCTCACTTCATTTTGCTGTGGCCATATGGCACATAAGCGTCTTTTTTTGTATTTGTGTATGTGTGTGTGCTTGCATTCCTGGAAGTCATGGTGACTTCTGGTGACCCCTAGTGGGGCTAGGATTTTTCAAAGAGGTGGCTTGATATTGCCTGCCTCTGCATCCTGGCCCTGGCATTCCTTGGAGGTCTCCCTTCTGAGTACTTGCCAGGGTTGGCCCTGCTTAGTGTCCAAGATCTGACAAGATTGGGCTTGCCTGGGTTATCCAAGTCAGGGTGGCACATAAGCTTCTTGAAGTGGTAAAAGGGACTTCACTTCAATAGAGTGAGCAGCCTTACCCATACACGGATATATATGTACACAATAGGACTGATGCCTCCATTGAAGTAAAGAGATATGCTTTGTGTACATTGGAGCTCTTCCTGTTTATAAGGGCTTCCACATTTGCAGGAGGGGTTTCTGAATTTAGGCTGATGTTTAAATGGTTACTAAAACAAAATTTATAAATATATTTTCACATGTGCAATAATTTTGCATACAGTTGCACTTAATGTGTATATAATGTATTTTTTTCCACAGAAGTATTTCCAAGAGATTCCAGTTTAAAAGACAAGTTTATAAAACACTTTACAGGTAAGAGCAGTTTTTATTTAAAAAGAACATATACTTAATTTCCCCCTGATGTTGCCTGTATGAAGTGTTTGTCTTCCTCCCACTGAATGGGGCCAATGCAGTAAATGATGACCTCCTCACCCGAGGAGCAGCGGGACCCACGAGCGAAGGAAGACAATAATAAGTTATGTGCTGAAGTCAATTGGAACTGACTTCATCTGTTGAAATGTTGTAGACACCTTCTGATGGTTGTCTGTTTCTAGATTAGACAAAACAACATGGTGTAGTCAGTGTGGGAAAAAAATTATAATAAGCAGCCTTATCAATATATCTAATTCTTACCATGGCCCCATCTGTAGCGCCAGGTTTGTGGGATTTAGATCCACCTAAAGTAGAGGAATACATTGCCTGTACAAGATTATGATTAACAGAGGGGAGAAGGAGCACTCATGCCCTGAGGTAGCCCATGAATGCCTTTCCTCTGAAGGCCTCTGGGTGGGAAGAGTGGAAGCCATCCCCCAGGTGTAGTGCTGTGAGTGGGAAGGAGCAGGAGCTGCTGCCATCACAGGCAGGTATGGGAGAGGCAGAGATGAATGAGCCACCAATGCCACTGCCATCCCCTGAGCCATTTAAGGGCAGCAATTCAGGGAGGCAGGGAGGTGAGGGAGGAGGCACCAAACTTGCCTTGCCTCACTGGGAGCTGTGAGTAGGTGGGTAAGTCAGGCAGGTGGTGAGAGGAGGGAGACAGGGGCATTGCTGGCAAACAGGCCACCCAGCAAGTGGTTGGCCTGGAGGACACGGGGAAGATGGAATTTCCCCCCTATGCACACACAAATCTCACAGGGCCCTGTCTGTATATTTCTATTAAGCACTACTTCTTTTTAAGGGTGTGCAAAAAATCAGTATTTTTTGGGTTCGGGTATATTGAACCTGAAAAATATCAGTATTTCTCAATATTCTGAAATCCCAATACTGGTATAGTGTTAGGATTTGGTAAATATTCAAGATTGCCATCCCCCCCCCCCCCCCCCCCCTTTTTCCCCGGGGAACATTATAGTCAATGGTCCCCATACACTATAATGGAGAATCGATATGGAAGTATCTGGGGCTCTGGAGGGGGGCTGTTTCTTGAGGTAGAGGCACCAGATTTGCAGCATAGCTGCTGGTGTCTTTCCTCAAAAACAAAACAAAAAAACAAAACCCTAGTTTCAAAAAGATTGGACCAGGGGTCCAATCTGTGGTCCCCAGAAGAAGGGATCACAGTCCCTTTATTATTATTTTTATTTAATAAACCATTTATTTTAACAAATAAAGTTTACAGTCATACAACAGCAATATAACAGTAAGAAGCGATATCAGTGAGCAGTACATAAAGTGCTAACCAATTACAGGTATAACAAGTTTTTAGTATATATTTTAATTGAACATAACAAAAAAGCAACCATCTTTATTCATGAACAGTATTCATTTGCAAACAATTTCTAAACTATTGAGCATTACTTAATTAATTTCGAGAAGTACATCATTTTTGTATAATATGGGTTATTGGGCAAGACACCATTTTCTGTTAAGTATTGAATCACTGGATACCAGATCTCCAGAAATTTCAAGGATGTATTTTCGTGTGTGTTTAAGGTATTATGTTGCATTATCTTTTCTAATACAAGATATTCCCTCAGTTTTTCTCTCCATGCTGTTATGGAAGAGGTTTGTATGTGTCTCCAGTATGCTGCAAGTAAGATCCTTGACACTGCTAGTAAGATCGCTATCAGATCTTTTTTCTCATCCGTTCACCTTGACACAGATAGTACTCCATCTTTCTGTGTTATACCTCTGAGGATGCCAGTCACAGCCGGCCATGGCTGGGAGGGCAGGGTATAAATATAATAAATAAGTAAATAAAAACTGTTAAGGATCTGGGCCTAGGTTGTATGTTCCTTAACATATGTACAATTTGTAGGTATCTATAGCAGGGAGTTGTCTGTCCCACCTTTATTTCCAGTTGGGTCTTTTCTAAGTTCTTCCCTTATCATATAAGTTTATTAATCTGGTTATCCCTGCCTGATGCCGCTTCAGGAAAGCTCTATGTTCTTTTCCTGGGGGAAAACCACTCTTGATTTTAAAAAGGTTTTGGTGGTGAGTTCTCTGGGACTAAGATCTGCCTCCATTTATCTCAAATTTTGCAGGTTGTATCAAAGAGATTATTATCTTTAATGCTGAGAGGTCTGTGTTTAAATTCCCCTCACAGTAAGACTCTGCAAGCGAAAGTGGAGATGAGTAATGGTAAATGGTAAATGGTTTCCCTTGCTCGAAAGCCAGTCGAATCCGACTCTAGGGTTGCGGTGCTCATCTCCGTTTCAAAGCCGAAGAGCCAGCGCTGTCCGAAGACGTTTCCGTGGTCATGTGGCCGGCATGACTAAACACCAAGGTGCACGGAACGCTGTTACCTTCCCACCGAAGCGGTACCTATTTACCTACTTGCAATTTCTTGCTTTCGAACTGCTAGGTTGGCAGGAGCTGGAACTAGAGACGGGAGCTCACTCCGTCATGCGGCACACTCGGGTCTCAAACTGCTGAACTACTGACCTTCCACAGCCTGCAGTTCAGCGTCTTAACCACTTGAGCCACCGCAGCTCCTTATGAGCTGAGTAGAAACTTCCAATTTGCAGCTAGTTTTTCTCTACATCCCCCATGCATGATCTTATAAAATTTACCAGAATGGAGGACTTATAATATTTTGTTAAATTTGGTGTTCCTAACTGTTACATGTTAATTTGTTGTTTAGCCCCTGTCTATAAGTTTGAACCTTACCTACCAATCCAATGCATTTGAAAAAGTGTGCATGCACAAGTAAGATCATACCTTTGTTGGTCTTAAAGGTGCCACTGGGTTCTAAATTTGTTAACCATATGTGTTAATTAACAGCTGCACCAGAAAGATACTAAAACTTCTTGACTTTGTTTAAACAGGTCCAGTCACATTTTCAGCTGAATGTAGCAAGCATTTCCACCGGCTGTATCACAATACACGGGATTGCTCAACTCCAGCCTGTAAGTTATAGTTAAAACTGCATAGTTTTGGCATGTATTGACGTTTAATGTCCTGATTGTATATCTAGTTTTACAGAGATGGGCAGGTTCTTTATAGCACTGGCCATTTCCCATGGTCCTTCTGAAAAATAAGTGCAATTATGCCTACTATCATTTTCAGATGGCACTCCTGCCCCTGAAATTTTGGTGTGCTGCAGAGCATTAAGTGTACTGTATTGGTGGATGCAATTGGGGCAGGGAAACTTTTATGATAAGTCACAAATCTTATGTCATGTTAGTCCAGTTCTGCTGTGGGTAAATAAAACTGAGCTTGGGGAGTGCAGCACACAAGCTATTCTATGTTCCGCTGTCTCTTTTTGGTGAGGGGAAACCAACAGTGCTTGTCTTTGAGATTTGTCTTAGGAAACATCTATTAATTGATTGTTTCCATGTGTAAAATTACATTAACTTCAAATAAGCTGGCTTTGTTTTTTTACTAGCAAAGACAAATGGGTTGTATTTCTAACTTAGAGGTTGAGTGGCCTGGTGTTGTTTTTTTTTTGGGGGGGGGAACTGAAATTCAAAAGGAAATGTTTAAATTTCAATTACTAAAAGGTAATGGCCAAAAAAACTTGATCTTTGACTTGATACAAATTCAATTTGACCTCAGTGGAAACAAGACAATGTGCTTATTACCCTGTTAAACTTTCACTTAAGTATGGCATTTCCTATTAAGGTAATAAATGGAAAATGTCTGATTAGATCAGCCAGTTTGGGGAAAGAGAAACCTAACTGGAAGTGGAATGTGGCAATTAATTGTCAGAGAACAAAATACTGTTCACATGTGGCCATGCATTTGTATGGCCAAACATTTTTCTAAATCTTCAGAGTTTGATATTAAGATAATTTCTGATAGTTTTATTGTCTACAGTTGTTTTTCCAATATGAGGAGTGTACCTTGAAGGGTTGAATTTTTTGCTACCTTTGAAGCTAAAATGCAACAAATCAGCAAACTATAGAGAACATATTTTCCTACCATTCAATGATCTTAAAAAGCATTGTATAATGAGATCTTCATGGGACTTGATGATTTGGAGATGTTCTATAGGCAAAACACTCTGTTTCAGATGGTTTCAGCAAACCAGTGTTCTGAAGTTCACCAGGATTTGTGGAAGTTTCAAAGTCCATCCCATTTTAGACTCCTTCAGATAATCTAGTACAATATTGATCTCTTCACTGTTGAAAGAGTGGGAAGACAATGACAAAAAACTAATTTCTGAATATACCCTGAATATACCCTTGATACTAATTAACAGTACATCAACTACAATTAAGGCCTGATCGAGTGTGTCAGCCTAGTGCTGGAGGCTGCGGAGAGTTTGGCAATCTGGCTGATGTACCGTCCGCCTAACGCACCGGCCAATAACCTGCCGTCCCTGACGGAGGCCGTATCAGTCTGGGCATTGGAGCACCCTAGACTTTTGGTCTTGGGTGATTTCAACATCCATGCGATGATGCAGCCTCCAGTCAGGCAGCAGACCTAGTATCGTCCATGGCGACACTGGGACTCTCCCAATTCGTATCGACCCCCACACACCGGGCCGGTCACAGGCTCAATTTGATCTTCATGGCTGGAGTAACGGTGGATCGGATTACTGCATTAGCAGTACCATGGTTGGATCACTTTGCCCTGAAGGCCTGTCTGAATCCCACACCAGCCCTGTTTAGGACCCGGAACGACTTCAAATGGCTTTGCGGGATCCAAGGCCCCCTGGCGGCTCATTGGATGAGCTTGTGGAGGACTGGCATAGCCGGCTCTCCACAGCCATTGACAAGATTGCTCCCCGGCGCCCTCTGCGTACTCGCTCTAGGCTGGCTCCCTGGTATACCCAGGAGCTGCAGCTGATGAAGCGGGAACTAAGATGGCTAGAGAGAGGGTGGCGTCGTACTCCCGATGAGGCAACAAGAGCATCTTTTAGGACATTTATGAGATCCAATGAGATGGCAACCAAGGCCACTAAGAAGGAATTCTATGCAGCCACGTTTGCATCCGCAAGCCCAATTATTTAGAACAATTCGGTCATTAACAGCGCTGCCACAGGGTAGACAAAATGCTAGGGAATTGGATATTGGCTGTGAGGCATTTGCGAGCTATTTTGTGGATAAAGTCTTGGTGCTCCGCCACGACCTCCCCGCCACAGTTGATACAGTGAGTGAACTCAAGGCCCCTTGCTTGTCTTCGACTCTGGGCTTGGAAGGTTTTAGCCCACTAAGCCTGGAGGAAGCCGACAGACTACTCGCATCTGTGCGCCCAACCACTTGCAGCCTTGATCCGTGCCCCTCCTGGCTCATTAAAGTGGGCCAGAAGGGGTTTCGAGGTGCCCTAAGTCCCTCGTTGAGGGGTGGTTCCCTGGGGCACTCAAGGAAGCGATGGTCTGCCCCCTCTTGAAAAAAACATCACTGGATCCAGCCGTATTGGCCAACTATCGGCTGGTTTCCAACCTGCCCTATTTGGGCAAATTAATTGAGAGGGTGGTGGCAACACAGCTACAGGGTTTTCTGGATGATGCTTCCACCTTAGACCCTTTCCAGTCTGGCTTTCGCCCGGGGCACGGGATGGAAACAGCGCTGGTCGCCCCTACTGACGACCTCCGGAGGCATCTGGATCGAGACGGTGTGGTGGTATTGCTGTTGCTAGATCTGTCGGCTGCATTTGACACGGTCGACCATCAGCTGCTGACCCACTGTCTCGCTGACGTGGGGATACAGGGGCGTGCCATTCAATCATTTGCCTCTTTTCTCCAAGGTCGGGTCCAAAGGGTGGTGCTAGGGGAACAGCAGTCCTGAAGGCACCCGCTTGAATGCGGTGTGCCCCAGGGGGCTGTGCTTTCCCCAATGTTGTTTAACATCTATATGCACCCCCTTGCCCAGATTGCTCGGAGGTATGGGCTAGGGTGTCATCAATATACAGATGACACCCAGCTCTATTTGATATTGGGTGGCCAGTCGGACTCCAGCCCAGAAGGTCTTAACTGGGCGTTACAGGCCGTGGCTGGTTGGCTTAGACCGAGTAGGTTGAAACTAAACCCAGCGAAGACGGAGGTCCTGTGCCTGAGTCGGGGTGGTCTGGGGGTGGGGCTTCCTTTCCCAGCCTTCAATGGAGCACCTTTGGTGCCAGCATCGGAGGTTAGGAGTTTGGGAGTACGTCTGGATTCCTCCCTAACTATGGAGACCCAGGTGGCAGCCGCTACCAGCTCAGTTTTCTATCATCTTCAGCTGATTCGGTAGTTGGTCCCCTTCCTTGACCGCGACGATCTGGCTACAGTGATCCATGTGACGGTCACCTCGAGATTAGACTACTGTAATGCTCTCTACATGGGGCTGCCTTTGTCGCAAGTTTGGAAGCTGCAGTTAGTGCAGAATGCTGCAACCAGGCTTTTGATGGGCCTCCCTAGATGGGAGCACATCCGGCCTGTGCTGAAAGCGCTGCACTGGCTGCCAATAGCTTTCCGAATTCGCTTCAAGGTGCTGGTGCTTACCTTTAAAGCCCTATATGGCCAGGGTCCAATGTACCTGAGGGACTGCCTTTCCCCATATATACCCTAGAGAGCACTACAGTCAGGGGCCCAACATCGCTTAGTGATCCCAGGCCCCAGGGAGGCCAGGCTTGCAGCAACCAGGTCAATACAAAGTGAAATGCTGCATAAGTTCACATAAAGGAATCAATGATGTACTTCAACTTCCATGTCGTTTTTAATGCTTGTTTTTCAACAGCTAGACATCATCCAGACACCAAGGTGCCGACAAGATGTACAGAACGGGACTAACTTATCGAGTTTTGCCATTCGTTTCGAGAACAATCTTTATCAAACTTCAATTTCCAGTGATCTTTTCACAGTCGAATTCACCACTAGGGTATCCAAACATTCAGGATGGGTCTTTACAGCTCTTATCACTAACAATTGTTATTTCACCACGGACAACAATGTTTGGATACCCTAGTGGTGAATTAGACTGTTAAAAGATCACTGGAAAGTGAAGTTTGATAAAGATTGTTCTCGAAATGAACGGCAAAACTCGAGAAGTTCGTCCCGTTCTGTACATCTTGTTGGCACCTTGGTGTCTGGATGATGTCTACCTGTTGAAAAACAAGCATTAAAAACGACATGGAAGTTGAAGTACATCATTGATTCCTTTATGTGAACTTATGCAGCATTTCACTTTGTATTGACTTTATTACTATTGCTGTGCCCTTAGTTTCTGTTGCAGCAACCAGGGCCAAGGCCTTTTCAGTGGCGGCTCCTACCTGGTGGAACGAGCTCCCAGAGGAGATCAGGGCCCTGCGGGACCTCTCACAGTTCCGCAGGGCCTGCAAGACAAAGCTCTTCCTCCAGGCTTTTAATTAGGAGCCGCCACAACTACCACCACCACCAATAATCTGGTGGTAACAACGGGGTGATGGGATGGCCCAGTATAAGATCTTGCTACAGTATTGCAATGGAGTCGGGGCTGTTGAAGCGGGCTTTGGGTACATCTGTAGGGCACCATCTGAGTTGATTGATCTGATCAAATTGGTAACATAATTGAGCACTTTATCATTGTTATGGTTGAGCTTACGCTGTTTTTAATGTTTTATGTGGCATATGTTGCCATGTGGTTCCCGCTGATCAGCTGAAACTCTTTAAATCAGGCAGGAGGGGAGGAAGAGGGGTGGCTGGGCAGGTGGTCACTTGGGGGTGGGGCTTGGAGCATCCCCACCCACCCCTGGAATTCCTCCCCATCCCCAGCTGGAGAGACAAGGAGACCTGGCAACCCTACTGTATGCAGAGATGGTGGCTATGCAAGATTTACTCCACAATTCATGTAATACGATAAGAAAACTGAATTAGGAGTTAAGCCTAAATGGCTAAAGTCTGGGACCGCTTTGACATAAGCATGCCATTGCTTCATTGTGGCTACTATCAGCTTTTCAGTATGGAGTTTCACAATAATATCAGTCGCTAGCTTTTAAATGCCTTTTGTAAGAATGCAATAACTTGTACACAAAGTAAAGCAATCCCATGACCACTTCACTACATGGTGAAACTCAACACCTGTTTTGTGTCATTTTAGGGGCATGTGACTCAGACCTCATGGTACCTGATATAGTCATTTGTGAGACTAAAGTGCTTCAGGCTTTTTCTTATCAGTTATTGGTTTTCTTCAGCTTTATATCAGAGCCACAATGCAGTACATCACAATGAGCCACAATGCAGTACATTGTGGCATCAGAACCACAATACAGTACATACTACTGAAGTGTAAGCATCCCTAAGTATGGCAAGATTCTGATCAAGAATTATGGATGTGGGAATCTCTCCTTGACTGAAAATAAAATTAGAAGAAAAACTGAGCAAATAGCTATTCTTTTATTTACCACATATGATCTTCATCTTTGTGAGTCCTTCAGCCACTGTAAGATGTGTTGGTATTATTCATTGTAGATAGATATTGTTAGCATCTTGAACTTTGTAAATAATTAAGAAGCTAGTGATTTGATTTATTGCATTACTCATGCTTATAATGTTAATTCCTGAGTGTCTTATTCCTAATCTTTAATCATTGAGAAACAGGGTCTATAATCTATGGGCTAAATCCAATCCGGCCACACAGGAGACAGCCCACGGCATGCCTCCTGAGGGCCGCGTTTTCCTCCTCGTGAGGAGGAAGGAAGGAAGGACTGCAGTGCAGCCTCAACTCCAAGAGGGGGAGCAGAGCCAGAGTGGTTCTTATAGGCTGACTCCACTCTCCCCTCTCAGCTGCTCGCCTCATGCTCGGACCACCTGCCCTGTATGTAGTATAAACACAGGGTGGTTGCCCCGTTTAATGGGGGACCGGGTAGGAATTTTTTGTCTACTTCTCTGATTGGCTATGGAGAAGAGGTCTTTTTTGCCTACCCTGCACTGCTTTCAGTGGATTGAGGAATTGGTTTGGGATGGTGCCTTGGGTCTAGTTCGTCACTTTGTTAGGGCAGAATTAGGTTTAAATAAAGTTCAGCGGCTACGTAAGCACCAATTAATAACCCCTGGGGGGGTAGAGGGGTCTGTGGGATCAACCCTGCAGCCGTGCAGCCAGGGATGAGGCTTGCAGACTGCCTATGGGAATGGCCATGACAGAGACTCAGCGCTGGCCGTGTGGTGGTGTTTGAGGGCTCCTGAAGGCGCATCCCAATCATTGGCTTGGCTGGGTTTGCAAGTGACTTACAGTTAGCTCCAACCTGGGGCCATGGTGTCTTGCATTTTATACGGTTAAGGATGGGGTCAAAGCGACACCAGGCCTTGCCGTGTCACTGTTTTCATGTTTGCCCTTGCCGTTACTTTAATATTTAATAAAGTGGCCTTATTGCATCCAACCTTGTTGTCTGACTGTTTCTTCCGTCTGGAGGGGGGGCAAAGAACCACAGCTGATAGCATTGTCTCACAATGATTTACACAACAGCTTACTCATGAACTCATACAGTTGTGTAATAGGAAAATTGTGAAAGAGGCTGTGCAAGCAGAACATTTTTTAAAAGTTTTATTGGCAGTGCTCTAGCATGAGCTATAAAATGGCCATTATGTGAATAGCAGACTCTTCTCCTGCAAAAGGGCATTGGGTCTAAACCTATACAATAAAAAACAAGGCTAAAATATGATAGTACTGCAATCTGACTACAGAATTTTGTTATGTATATTTTTTAAAAGTGTTGATATTTTGCTGGTGGTGACAAATGAAACCAGATTTTCATTTGGGACAATATGTTTGGCTAAATAATAATTAATGCTTATTATATTTTGTCATTTTAAAAAGATTACAAAAGGTGTGCAAGATTGCTGACAAGGTTAGCAATGAGCCCACTGTGTACACAGCCATAGGAGGCCTGCTATGTAAGTATACTTTCGCCCCCCCCCCAATAATCTAATGATTCTTTTCTCAGAAACCAGGCAATATTCCTGACCTTGATTCCAAAATGTTTCCTATTAATGATTAGATTCTTCCATATACCAGAGATTAAAACCATCTCTGTTGCTCTTGGTTTGAAAATTGGGGGGGAGGGGTTCTGACCAGGACCATTTAGGGTTGCCAAGTCGAAAATTGTCGGGAGCGGGGGCAGGGCTCTTTTTATAGAAAAAGCCCAGCAGGAACTCATTAGCATAATAGGCCACACCCAACACCAGAAACTCATTAGCATATTAGGCCACACCCTGCCAGCACAGCTCATTAGCACATTAGGACGCACCCCCATGTTACCAGAAGTGTGGTTATCTAGCCACACCCACCTTTTGCTTGTTATTCTGTTTACCTTATTTGTTGTCAAAACCCAGGGCTTTTTTTGTAGCAGGAACTCCTTTGCATGTTAGGCCGCACACCCCTAATGAAGCCAATCCTAATGGATTTCTGCTGTTGGGTGTGGCCTATTATGCTAATGAGTTCCTGCTGGGCGTGGCCAACTTGGGAGCCAGCCGGAACTCCGTTCCTGTGCGTTCCTGCCCAAAAATATCCCTGAGCAGGGGACTCCTGTCCGGCGTCCTATGCGTGCGCCGCACACACATCACCAGAAAGTGGTGTTATGACGCCAGGCACACTGGGGGTGGGGCCATGACCATCCAAGGGGGAAACAGAGTCATAACATCACTTCCTGGTGACGCGCACACCAGTGTGGGGTTCCCCACGGGCCCCAATCCGCTGGCGGCGGGAAACGGGCCTCTGGGGCGGGGGTTTCCCCGCCCCCCGAGGGGACTTGGCAGCCCTAGGACCATTGTTTGGTAACTGAGTACATGCTTTGCAGGCTCAGTCCTCAGCATCTCATTGGGAAAGACTTCTGCTCAAGAGTTTAGAGTTTTGCTGCCAGTCAGAGTAGATAATATTGAAGTATTTGGACTAGTTGTCCAACTTAGTGTAAGGTAGCTTCATAAGTAATCCAACTGGCTGGTCTGGGATGTGCTGAATGAGTATAGGAGTTTGTTGTTCCTGTTTTCTACTTTATCTCAAGACAATACATCCCCCTGAGTGGGCAGTCTTATGCAGTGCTAAGGAAGCAAAGCATAGAAATTGGTTATAAGCTTACAGATATGGTTTGCTTCAGGAGGCTGAAGAAATTTGCACCCTATTTGGTTCTGTTAAGAGACTTGTTCATGGGTTTCTTCTGTATCCGTTTTAGGACCATGAAGAAGTGTGTTGTTGCAATAAATGGACATAGTCTCAGTAAAGAAAACATGTTAAACTGCAAAGATGATTGTAACCAAAATTTTCAGATCAAGACACTGTTACGTCTCACAAGATATTTTGGACATGGTTATACTACATTAATTTTTGTTAAATGAACAAAAGCTGTCAGGAACTTAGGCATCTGAGATATATATGCAGAAGTTTCTTAAAAATGAACTATTAACTTCTAAAACTTTTTAATATTTGGGGGATATTTTCAGATGGTATTATGCATCCAAAAGAGAACAAGACCTCATAGAACTTTTGGCTCCCAGTCCAAACATAGTTCCATGTAAGACACATTGAAATCAATGACTCAAGGTAGTCTTGTGTAGTGTGAGCCCGATTAACTTCAGTGAGCATGAAGGGCTGCTTTAAAAAAAATGTGCCAAAGTATCTAAAACAGCTGCTACTGTTTTGCTGTTCCTTTGTTTACAATATGTTATTTATTAATTGGATTTTATATTTCTGATTTTAATATTTGACTTCTTTTTAAAAGATATGCAGCATTTTGGGGGGGGTAAATTAAATAAAATGTTTTAAAATAAATAAATGGAAAATTTGGGTGTATATTTTTTAAACTGTCAGTAAACCATAAGCTATAAATAACTTTGGTCTGTAATGAAAATATAATGATTCAATAACTATGACACTAAGAAAACAGTGATGTGTGAATTCATCTTTCAGACTTTCCTGCTAAGACAGAACTCTGGTTTGCTGAGAAAGTGCCTTGAAATCTACCCCAAGACAACAGAGAAGATATCTTGACCTTTTTGATTTACTGCATTTTTTTAATAGATGAGTTTTATTTTCATATATGCTGGACATTCCATATTTGTCTGAATTGAACATATTTTATTTGAATGTGTAAATATATTGCCTATAGCTCAAATTCACCAATTTATTTAAATAAGTTGTATATAAAGACTACTAATAATATACTAATTAAATATTATAACCATATGCAGGGAGTTGGTTAGTGTTTTCTTGTTTTGTTGTATGTATACCATTTTGCTCAGGCTCTTACTTTCATTATTTGCACTAACGTGAAATGCAGAAATCTCTGTAACTGAAATCTGATAAACTGCAAGTGGGATGTTTTACTTTCAGTGTAAAATATTTTATATTATAAAGCTTTGGTTTCATATATATATATATATATATATGCCTACGCAGTATATATATAATTGCACATCAGAACAAAATGCTCAGAAATGCACATTGCTTTGGGGAACATTTGTAATGTTGTTCTGGATTATCATCAGTTACATTTGTACTGGCACTTATGGAAGGATTTGCAAATAATGTAAATAAAAAAGACTGGAATACTGCAATGCAGTTTGGGTGGAATAAAGACTATAAATATAATCACATTTTCATTTACTTTTCTTGAAATATTGGATAGATTTAAGATGATTAGTGTGCTTTAGTTATGTGGACAAGAGTAAAACATTAATTTGTTTATCTGACTTGATTTCTAGCCCCCCCCCCCCTTCACAGCATCTGCAGTGTACTTTCCATTTCAATTTCAAAGGTTATAGAGGTCATTTTTGGGGCAAGTCCCCAAAGCAGCTGCTTGTGCTTTTGTTCTTTAGTGCTAATGAAAGGCGGGCACCTTTTCATCACAGGTGTTTCTGTGTTCAAATGATGAACCAGTTGTACCTGGTCCAGACAAATAAGTTGTATATAGGGGCAACTGCCTTCATTAACTCTGTGAACTGCAGATGTGAACCAACAATAGTCTTGCCAGCTCCAGGTTGGGAAATACTTGGAGATTTCAGGGGTGGAGCCTGGAGACGGTAGAGTTTGGGGAGGGGGGCTTCAGCAGAGTACAATGCCATTAGTCTACCCTCCAAAGCAGCCATTTGTTCCAGAGGAACTGATCTTGGTAATATGGGGATCAGTTATAATGGGAGATTTCCAGGTGCTACCTAAAGTTTAGCAACCCTAACCATCAGTGCAAATTAAAATGAAACCAGTACCTAAGTTCAGGTTTGTGATCGTTGTACAGAATGCCAAACTTTGATAGAGAGGAACAATTCACACATGAGAGGAGGAAGGCAGAAGGATGTGGTTTCACAGCTTAATCCTGATCCATGAACTCCACAGGCTCATCCCTTGATTTTAATTGAATGTACATATTTTACACCCTGGTCCTAAACACGTTATTTAGAAGTAAGTCCCAGTGATTTTAAGCAAAACTTGCTTGGAGACTAAGATTAGAATTGAAATATAAAAAAGGAGGCAGCGGCCAGGCCAGAGGAGATGATAATTTTCCTCAAGGAACACAGAGTGTTTCTTTTCCCTATTGTGCATTTATAGCTTCCAGAAATGAAAACTAAGGACTGTTAACAGGAATTTGCCATTTCTGGGTTTATTCTTTGTTCTTCTTGTGCCTTGTTATTTCTGTTAAACAACACATGCATTTCCTCTACTACAGTTTCTTTCATTTTATAAATTATTTGTGACACAATTGCAAAACTAACAGAAGTTGCAGTGAGTCATCACATTATACTAAAATACACTTTAGACTCTTGTTGAATCAAAATACAATTTGGCAATCAGTTAGACATATTGCCATCTGTACTAAAGATTCTAGGAGCCCTCCTGGGGATGGAAGGAAGCAAAATGGGTATCTGATGTGTAGGGCCATATTAGACGTTTGCACAGAAACTTGGCAGAAACAGGTATGTATGCCCCCATGGGCTCAAAACTGTGGCTTGACAACTTCTGTTACATGCTGAATGAAGTTTATTCTGAACATGCTGCATTACATTTTAAATAGTTTTCTAGTGGTAAATATCCAGTTGAAATTAATGCTGTGGATGACTTTTAAATGGTGATGATGGTTAATGATTTTGGAAAGATTATTAAAACAGCTTCATTAGATTGGCAGTTAAAAACAAGCAAGTAGCTTTCAGTACTCTCTCATGGATCACTACCTTGACATGGAGAGGGGGCTTGCGTGGTTCGATGAGGCTGTGGGGTATGCTGTGGAGGGCCACCCAGGATGGACAGGCCACAGCAGAGAACTCAGACAAAATGTGATCCACTGGAGAAGGAAATGGCAACCCACTGGAGAAGGAAATGCAAGACAGCCCCATGGACAGTAACAACAGGCTAAAAGATAAGATGCTGGAAGATGTGCCCCTCAGGTTGGAAGGTGTCCAATATGCTACTGCGGAAGAACAAAGGGCAACTACAAGTAACCCCAGAAAGAGTGAAGTGGCTGGGCCAAAGCCAAAAGGACGCTCAGCTGTGGATGTGTCTGATGGTGAAAGGAAAGTCCTATGCTGCAAAGAACAATACTGCATAGGAACCTGGAATGTAAGATCTGTGAATCAAGGTAAGCTTGATGTGGTCAAAAACGAGATGGAAAGACTGAACATCGACATCTTGGGAATCAGTGAACTAAAGTGGACAGGAATGGGTGAATTTAACTTGGAAGACCATTATATCTACTACTGTGGGCAAGAATCCCGTAGAAAAAATGGTGTGGCTTTTAAAGTCAACAAGGGAGTGTGAAAGGCAGTAATGGGATGCAGTCTCAAAAATGACAGAATGGTCTTGGTCCGAATCCAAGGCAAACCATTCGGCATCACACTAATCTAAGCCTATGCCCCAACCACTGACACAGATGAAGCTGAAGTTGACCGGTTCTATGAAGACCTATAGCACCTCATAGAACTAACACCAAAAAAAGATGTCCTCCTCATCATAGGGGATTGAAATGCTAAAGTAGGAAGTCAAAAAGTAACCAGAATAACAGACAAGTTTGGCCTTGGAGAACAAAATGAAGTTGGGCAAAGGCTAACAGAGTTTTGTCAAAAGAACACATTGGACATAGCGAACACCCTCTTCCAACAACCTAAGAGGCGACTTTACACATGGACATCATCAGATGGGCAACACCAAAAGAAGATTGATTGTATCATTTGCAGTCAAAGATGGAGAAGTAAGTAAAAACAAGACCTGGAGCTGACTGTGGCTCAGATCATGAGCTACTTGTTGCAAAATTCAGTCTTAAACTGAAGAAAGTTGGGAAAACCACTAGGCCATTCAGGTTTGACCTAGATCACATCCCTTATGAATATACAGTGGAGGTGAAGAATGGGTTTAACGGACTAGATTTGATAGAGTGCCTGAAGAACTATGGACAGAGGTTCATGACTTTGTACAGGAGGCAGCAATCAGCACCATCCCAAAGAAAAAGAAATGCAAGAAAGCAAAGTGGCTGTCTGATGAGGCTTTACAAATATCAATCAATCAATAAATCAATCAATAAACCTTTAATAGCATATAGCTTTACAAATATCAGAGGAAAGAAGAAAAGTGAAAGGCAAAAGTTAAAAGGAAAGATTTCCCCAACTGAATGCAGATTTCCAGAGAACAGCAAGGAGAGATAAGGAGGCTTTCCTGAATAAACAATGCAAAGTAATAGAGGAAAACAATAGAATGGGAAGGACTAGAGATCTCTTCAGGAAAATTGGAGAAATCAAGGGAACGTTCCATGCAAAACTGGCCATGATAAAGGACAAAAATGGTAGGAACCTAACAGAAGCAGAAGAAATTAAGAAGAGATGGCAAGAATACACAGAACTATACAAGAACTGGTCTGGGAGTGTGGGGAACGCTTAGAGTTGTTGCAGATTCCTGGCTGATTGAGAGAGGGAGAGGAAAGGGCATTGTTTGACTGTGATTGACTGCAATCGAGTATTTAAGAAAGCACCTTGACAGAGGAGCGGTTATCCTTTTGCACCAAGGAACCATCCCTGGGCAGGGTGGGAGGGGGGCTCTTGGTAGTGGGTGATTCGATCCTTAGGCAGGTAGACAGCTGGGTGGCGAACCCGCGTACTGACCGTATGGTGACTTGCCTGCCTGGTGCAAAGGTAGCGGACATTACGCGTGTTTTAGATAGGCTGGTAGATAGTGCTGGGGAGGAGCCAGTGGTCGTGGTGCATGTCGGCACCAACGATGTGGGGAAATGCAGTCGTGAGGTCCTGGAGGAGAAATTTAGGCTGCTGGGCAGGAAACTCAAGGCCAGGACCTCCAAGGTAGCCTTCTCAGAAGTGCTACCTGTTCCACGCGCAGGGCCGGAGAGACAGGCACAGATCAGGAGTCTCAATGCGTGGATGAGACGATGGTGTAGAGGGGAAGGGTTCAGGTTTGTTAGGCACTGGGATTCTTTTTGGAACAAGAGGGAGCTGTACAGGCGAGACGGTCTCCACTTGTCCCGAGAAGGAACCAGGCTGCTGGCGCTTAAAATCAAAAAGGTGGCAGAGCAGTTTTTAAACTGAATATTGGGGGAAAGCCGACAGGAGATGAAAAGTCTCTGGTTCGGGTTGGCTCATCTCAGAGAGATGAGGGGGTACCTGTTGCTTTTCTACAGGGAGGTGGATTGAAATTGTCCACTGAGACCATGGCTAGTGACATGGACTGCCTGACAAGGTCTCGAGATTGCAAGAGGAAGGTGGCAGGCTTAACCAGTATGGGAAATTACAGCTGTTTCTATACAAATGCTCGAAGTGTCCGAGGTAAAATCGGGGAGTTGGAGTGCTTGGTGTCAGAGGGAAAAATAGACATTGTGGGTATTTCAGAAACTTGGTGGGATGAGGAAAATCAGTGGGATACGGTGATTCCCGGTTATATATTATATCGGAAGGATAGGGGGGGAAGGGTTGGAGGTGGGGTGGCTCTGTATGTCAGAGAGGGTATAAAGTCCAGAAAGATCGAGAGGCTAAGAGAATTGGATTCGCTTCTTGAAGTTCTGTGGGTTGAAATAGGGGGGCCAAAAGGAAACTTAACACTGGGAGTTTGTTATCGCCCACCGGATCAAAAGATAGAGGAGGATTATAAAATGATGAATGAATTAAAGATAGCAGCTAGACAAAAACACTGTGTCGTAATAGGTGATTTTAACTACCCACACATTGATTGGGTCAATATGTGTTCTAGTCGAGAGAAAGAGATTGAGTTTCTAGACACTCTAAATGACTGTGCTATGGAGCAGATGGTCATGGAACCTACCAGGGGAGAGGCGATCCTTGATTTGGTCCTAAGTAACACTCAAGACCTGGTGAGAGATGTAAAAGTGATTGCACCGCTTGGGAACAGTGATCATAATGTTGTTGAGTTCAACATTTGTACAAATAGGGAATTGGCCAAAAAGACTCACACAACCACTTTTAACTTTAAAAGGGGTAATTTTTCTGATATGAGGGGACATGTGGGGAGGAAACTGAAGGGAAAAGTAGAAAGGGTCAAAACCATTGGGGAAGCTTGGAAACTGTTTAAAACTACAATTCTAGAAGCTCAAATAAAATATATTCCGCAGGTTAGGAAAGGCACAAACAGGTATAAGAAAAAGCCTACATGGTTAACAAACAAAGTAATGGAAGCTGTAAAAGGTAAAAAGGATTCCTTTAAGCGGTGGAAAGCTAGTCACAGTGAGGCTGATAAAACAGAACACAGGCTATGGCAAATAAAATGCAAGTCTGTGGTCAGGCAGGCAAAAAGGGAATATGAGGAGCATATAGCAAAAAATGTAAAGACCAACAATAAAACTTTCTTCAAATACATTAGAAGCAGGAAACCAGCCAGGGAGGCAGTGGGGCCCTTGGATGACCAAGGGGTAAAAGGAGTACTGAAGGATGATAGGGAAATGGCTGAGAAGCTAAATGCATTTTTTGCCTCCGTCTTCACTGTGGAAGATGAGAGGTGCTTGCCCACTCCAGAGCCGCTGAGTTCGGGAGGGGTGTTGAAAGACCTGAGTCAGATTGAGGTGACGAGAGAGGAGGTCCTAAAACTGATAAACAACTTAAAAACTGATAAATCACCAGGCCCAGATGGCATACATCCAAGAGTTCTGAAAGAACTCAATTGTGAACTTGTGGATCTCCTGACAAAAATATGTAATCTCTCCTTAAAATCAGCCTCCATTCCTGAGGACTGGAAGGTAGCTAATGTCACTCCCATCTTTAAAAAGGGTTCCAGAGGAGATCCGGGAAATTACAGGCCAGTCAGTCTGACGTCGATACCGGGTAAATTGGTGGAAACCATTATTAAGGAAAGAATTAGTAGGCACATAGATGAACAAAACCTATTGAGGCAGACTCAACATGGGTTCTGTAAGGGAAGATCTTGTCTCACTAACCTGTTAATGTTCTTTGAGGGGGTGAACAAACATGTGGACAAGGGGGATCCAATAGATATTGTTTACCTTGACTTCCAGAAAGCTTTTGATAAAGTTCCTCATCAAAGGCTCCTAAGTAAGCTCAAAAATCATGGGATAAAAGGACAAGTCCTTTTATGGATCAAAAACTGGCTAATTAATAGAAAACAGAGAGTGAGTATAAATGGGCAGTTCTCTCAGTGGAGGGGGGTAAGCAGTGGGGTACCGCAGGGATCAGTACTTGGTCCACTGCTTTTTAACTTGTTCATTAATGATTTGGAGTTGGGAGTAAGCAGTGAAGTGGCTAAATTTGCGGATGATACGAAGTTGTTCAGGGTGGTGAAAACCAGTGAGGATTGTGAGGCACTCCAAAGGGATCTGTCAAAGTTGGGCGAGTGGGCGTCAACATGGCAAATGGGGTTCAATGTGGCCAAGTGCAAGGTGATGCACATTGGAGCCAAAAATCCTAAATATAAATACACGTTGATGGGGTCTGAACTGGCAGAGACTGATCAAGAGAGAGATCTTGGAGTTGTAGTAGATAACTCACTGAAAATGTCGAGACAGTGTGTGACTGCAATAAAGAAGGCCAATGCTATGCTGGGGATTATTAGGAAGGGTATTGTAAACAGATCAGCCAATATCATAATGCCGCTATATAAATCAATGGTGCGACCTCATCTGGAATACTGAGTGCAATTCTGGTCACCACACCTTAAAAAGGATATTATAGCTTTGGAAAAAGTGCAGAAAAGGGCAACTCGAATGATAAAAGGGTTGGAACACTTTCCCTATGAGGAAAGGTTAAGGCGCTTAGGGCTCTTTAGCTTGGAGAAACAACGACTGAGGGGTGACATGATTGAGGTTTATAAGATTATGCATGGGAAAGAGCAGGTAGAGAAAGAGGTACTTTTCTCCCTTTCTCACAATACAAGAACTCGTGGGCACTCCATGAAATTGCTGAGCGGTCGGGTTAGAACGGATAAAAGGAAGTACTTCTTCACCCAAAGCGTGATTAACACTTGGAATTCACTGCCACAGGAAGTGGTGGCAGCTACAAGCATGGATGGCTTCAAAAGGGAATTAGATAAGCATATGGAGCAGAGGTCCATCAGTGGCTATTAGCCACAAGGTATAGATAGGGACTCTGGGGCAAGTGATGCTCTGTCATCTTGGTGCTTGGGGAGGTCAACAGTGGGATGGTTTCTAATGTCCTGGCCCCACTGGTGGACCTCCTGATGGCACTGGTATTTCTGGCCACTGTGTGATACAGAGTGTTGGACTGGATGGGCCTTTGGCCTGATCCAATATTGGCATCTCTTATGTTCTTAAGAAGGACCTCAATCTCATTGACAACCATGACCGTGTAATCACTGACCTCGAGTCAGACATCCTGGAGTGCAAAGTCAAAAGGGCCTTAGAAAGCATTATTAACTCTTTTCAAGAAGTGCTCCCCATGTGAAGCGAAAATGACCCAAACTGTCGAAAATGGCCTCTATCTGTTCTGTTTGGGTGAAGGGCATAGTATCTCCATATGTAAGGCCTGCCAGTGCTTCACCCCTAAAGCTTGAGGAGATAGAGCACCAAAACGTAAGGCAGCAATTAAGTTCCCAATTCCTCGTCTTAAGAATCGATGTATTTGGCTCCGCCTCCCAGATCCATGTCTCAGTGGATCTAATCTCGATCACACTACCCTTGGGCTCATCACACCTCTTCTGAGCTAAGAAGGCTAAAGGCAAGACAAAGCAAAAGCTCACACCTGCACTCCTGAGCCAACGCCAACCTTGTAAGAGAAGCCCAGGATCCCATCTCTGGGTCCAGTATCTCCACCTGTTTCTATCTCTGATGGGGATGGGGATACTGGGTTACCACATGGCCAAGTTCCACGTGAGTCTGATCTGGAACAAATGGCCACAATTCTGTTGTCTCAGCCCCAACCACCTATGCAGTGGCCTTCATATCCCTACATGATCTATGTGGGATATTTGGAGGAATGGGGTGACGACTTTGCAAGCTCCAGGGTTATGAGTTTATATCAGTACCCTCATCAGGAGTCTTCATATCCACCTTCAGCCACCATGTCGCACAGGCTGCGTTCTCCTATTCCTGCAATGAGAGAAGAAATAGCAATTGAATCCGATGGATCTGACACAACATGGTATCTGAACCCAGACAAGAGGGTAGGTGAGCCATCTCTGGTGTCTCCCACAGAGGATCTCCAAATGTTTGGAGAACAGATTATTTGTATGGCCCAGTCTCTTGAGATAGAAGTAATTACCTCCGAGCACAAGCCCAAAGATAAGATTCTGAATTACCTCTATTCCTGGGATTATTGCTCTCCCAGTGTTTGAAGATTTACCTTTTGAAGGTTCTGCTCTCTTCTCTTCCAAGACAGAAGAGATACTTTCACTTATAAAGAAGAACAAGTGGACACCCAAGTCCCTAGGAGTCTCACATTCGCCCTCATCCTTTGTAAGACAGTCCTAGCATCTGTATCAAAGGGCCTAGTGTTTTTCTGGCCCTTCAGGGTTTCAGTATCCTACCCCTAAGCCATTTACCCCACAACAGGGTTACCATAGACATAAGGGTTCTAATCAACCTAGGTCAAATCAGAAGCAACTTCATCCCAAAAGTCATCCTTCTGACTAGGATCACTGCCAGCCCAGTTCAAGGACAGGCTGGCTTACTTTGTTGCAGCCTGGGAGGCTGTAAGCTCTAATGAGTGGGTTTTGTCAATAGTTAGATTTGGTTACAGATTAGAATTTAAGTCTATTCCCCTTTGCTCTTTATCTTTCAGGGTATCCAACCAAGTAGCTTTGGTCTTGCCCAGGCTTTGGCCTCTTTAATTAACAAGGGCTCCAAAGAGGAGGTTACTGTGTCTCAGGCATCAGAGGGTTTCTTCTCTCATATGTTCTTAGTAGATAAGAAAGATGGGGGACTTAGACCTATTTTAAACTCAGAAAATTAAACATTTTTCTTCATGTTTCAAAGTTCCATGTGGTGTCCATTCCTTTGATTTTACAATTATAATTTTTTGGGTTCATTGTTTTTTATTTGAAGGATGCCTATTTTCATGTTTCTATCCAACTTCAACATTGCAAGTTCTTTTTCATGTGGGAAATGAGTTTTTCAGTACACTGTCCTACCCTTTGGTATAGCCACTGCACCCAGGGTATTTGCTAAGTGTTTAGCCTCAGTTATTGCTGTTGCGGCATTGCCATATAGTCCCTTACTTAGATGATTAGTTGGTGATGGTGGATTCCAAGGACTGATTGTTGAGACATTGTACTCTTGTCTTGGAGACCTGTCAAAGATTAAGATTCCTGGTAAATTGGGATAAATCACTATTAGTCCCATCTCAGAGGGTGCAATTTATCGGAGCTATGCTAGATTCCCTAGTGGGGGAGGGTTTTCTACCTCCTGGAAGGCTATGATTGACTTGGTGAGGCAGTTCAGATCTCACTGGTTCCAATAGCTTCAGAAGACTGTGCACCTTTTGGGATACATGGCTTCTACTGCTGCAGTCCTGCCTATGGCTAGGTTACAAATGCAACCCCCGCAGCTCTAGCTTGTATCTTGTTATAGAGCTGGGGTTCATGCCTTATGGCACAGATTCTCTATTCCCAGACCTATCATATATTCTTTTTTTTTTTTTTTTTGGTAAACAAATTTTATTTTCTCAGGAATACAACATATAAAACATTTCATTCTATCAATTGTCTACCCCATTCCCAGTTCCTCCCCTCCCTCCAATGGCTTCCCACAATGCTTCCACCCCTGCTCCAAATTACTTCATATCATCAACAATATCAGTTTCTCATCATTACAATCTAAAGATAACATCATTTGACTTAATATTGATCTAAACATATTAAGTTTTGTTTCACATCCCAGTTCTTTTCCAGATACATTTTAAAGTCATTCCATTCTCCAAAAAACTCATCGTCTTCTTTGTTATTCAGTTTTTTTGTAATCTTATCCATTTGTGCCATGAACAGAACTTTTTGTATCCATTCTTCAACCTCTGGTACCTTTTCTGTCTTCCAAAACTGAGCATAAATCATTCTCGCTGTCACTATCAGGTACCAGAGTAAAGTCTTTTTAGTCGTATTGACTTCTTCCATTTTAAGTCCCAAAAGCAGAATTTCCGGTGCTTTTTTAAAAGAACATTTCAATATTTTTTGCATTTCATTGTGGACTTTTGTCCAAAAGTCTACAGCTTTCTCACAAGTCCACCACATATGATAAAATGAGCCCTCATGCCTCTTACATTTCCAGCATTTGTTTGACATATTTTGATTCATATTTGCAATTTTCTTAGGTGTCATGTACCACCTATACATCATCTTATAACAATTTTCTTTAACATTAGTACATGTCGAGATCTTAATAGAATTTTTCCACAAATATTCCCAGGTTTCCATAGCCACTTCCTTATTCATATTAATAGCCCATTTTAACATTTGTTCTTTAACAGTTTCATCTTCAGTATACCATTTTAACAACACCTTATACATTTTAGAAATATTTTTTCCTCCTCCACTCTCCCAAACCTTTTCAATTTCATTTTTTTCCTCTCTAAAACCATAGTTTTTTTTGTCAGATCTAAAAAGATCATAAATCTGCATATATTTCAACCACTCATATTCATATTCAATTTCATTCTGCTTTTTCATTACCCACTCTGTTCCCTCTTTTTTAATTAAATCTCTATATGGCAACCAGTCTCTACCTCGCTGTCTTGAGTAAGATATCAACACTTCTACTGGTACAATCCACAATGGTCTTAAGTCACTCTGGTACTTCTTATATCTTGTCCATACCATATACAAAGCTTTTCTCACCAAGTGAAGTTTAAAAAAACTGTCCATTTTTATCTTGTCATACCATAAATATGCATGCCAGCCAAATCTACAATCATGCCCTTCCAACCCCAACAATCTGTCATTTTCAAGCTTCACCCATTGATCCATCCATGTTAGACAAACCGCTTCATAATATAGTCTAAGATTTGGCATTTGTAGACCTCCTCTTTCTTTGGCATCACAAAGTATTTTCATTTTGATCCTTGGTTTCTTGCCTGCCCAAACAAATTTTGACAACTCTTGTTGCCACTTGGCCAACAAATCCGTTTTATGCAGAATTGGTATTGTTTGGAACAGGAACATCAAACGTGGTAGGACATTCATTTTTATAACTGATATTCTTCCCATCAGTGATAAGTTCATTTTATCCCATTTCTTAAAATCTTGAGTCAGCTTAGTCCATAATTTCTCATAATTATTCTTATATAGGTCTATATTTTTTGCCGTTAATTCAATTCCAAGGTATTTTGTTTTTTTAACTACTTCACATTGTACCAGTTCTTGTAGTTCCACTTGTTTTTGTTTGATCATGTTTTTACATATAAGTTTTGTTTTATTCTTATTTACGTAAAAGCCGGCCAATTCTCCAAACTCCTTTATTTTTTGAAAAAGCAATGTCAATTTTTCTGTTGGGTTTTCCACCATAAACATTACATCGTCTGCAAATGCTCGATATTTGTATTGGTGTCCTTTATGTGTCAAGCCCTTTATTTCTTGATCGTACTGTATTTTTTGTAAAAGTATTTCCAATACCCAGATAAATAATAACGGTGATAACGGACAACCTTGCCTTGTTCCTTTCTGTACTTTGAAGTTATCTGTCAGTTCTTTATTCACATTTATTTTAGCTCTTTGTTCAGAATAGATAGCTTCAATACAATTTCTAAAATGTTGTCCCGCTTCAATCTTTTCCATCATCTGGTGCATAAAATTCCAATTAAGATTGTCAAAAGCTTTTTCTGCATCAACAAACAGAAAAGCTACTTCTTTTTCTGGGTGCTTTTCATAATATTCAATTGCGTCCATTACTATTCTTACATTGTCTCTAATCTGCCTTTTGGGTAAAAAGCCCGCTTGATCTTCAGAAATTACCGTTTGTAAATAGTTTTTCACCCTTTCTGCAATAATTTTTGCAAAGATTTTATAATCGTTGTTCAAAAGAGATATTGGCCTGTAGTTCTTTACATTTGTTGAATCTTGTCCTTCCTTTGGAATCAAAGAAATAATTGCTTCTTTCCATGAGTCCGGCACCTTTTTGTTTTCTCTTATTTCGTTGGTTAAAGCTTCCAGGACCGGGGAAATTTCTTCTTTCATCTTTTTGTAGAATTTCGCTGTAAATCCGTCCGGCCCAGGCGCCTTCCCCAACTTTGTCTCTTCTATTGCCTTCATCACTTCTTCTTTTTGAATTGGACCATTTAATAAATCTTTGTATTCCTTACTTATTTTTGGTAGTGGAATCTCCTTTAAATATGTTTTAATCTTCTCAAGATCAACTCTAGTTGTTTGGAATAGTTTAGCATAATACTTGAAGAAACATCTCTTTATTCCATTAGGATCAACGAACTCTTTTCCATCTTCTATTATTTTGGTTATCATTCTTCTCTCTCTTCTAGCCTTAAGTTGCCAAGCTAAGTATTTTCCCGGTTTGTTCGCCCCTTCAAAAGATTTCTGTTGTAACTTCTTTAAATTCCAATACATTTCCTGATTCCAAGTCTCATTCAGTTGTTCCTTCAGCAACTTTAATTCTTTAATAATTTGCTTTTTTCCAGGCTTCTTTTTTAATTCCTTTTCTTTCTGAGCAATTTTTTCTAACACTTCTGTTTGTTTTTGAAGTTTTTCCTTTTTTTGCTTCACGTTTTGCGAGATGAGAATTCCTCTCATCACCGCTTTATAAGCATCCCATACAATCTGTATCGGTGTTTCTTTATTTAAATTTTGTTGAAAGAATTGTTTCGTTTCTTCCTTTAACATCTCAATTACCGTTTTCTTATCCAACAAGTCTTCATTAATCCTCCACAGAAAGGGTTTTTTCCTTTCTGTGGAACTCCATACCACCGGATTGTGATCTGAATTACATCTTGGCAAAATTTCAGTCTTATGTGTTTTCATTGATAATTCTTCAGACATCCAAATCATATCAATTCTGGAAAAAGAGCAATGTCTATTGGAATAAAAAGTAAAGTCTTTCTGCATCGGGTTCCATTTCCTCCAAACATCTTCTAATTTTTCTTGCTTAACTAATTCAAAAAAATTCTTTGGCAATTTTCCGCTGAATTCGTTGTCCTTTTGTGGTTTTCTGTCTAGACGATCTATTGTCCCATTAAAGTCTCCGGCCATAATAACTTGCTCATAAGTCAATTGTTGTAATTGGTCAGTTATATCCTTAAAAAATTTTTCCTTTGCTCCATTGGGTGCGTACACGTTGATCAACAATGTTTTTTTCTGCTGAATCATTAATTCCACACCCACGTATCTGCCATCTATGTCCTTAAAAATTTCTGTAGGTTGTAACTCCTTCTTCACATATGTCACAACTCCTTTTTTCTTGTTTGAGGCCGCAGAACAAAATTCAATTCCAAATAAAGCATTCTTTAAATATTTTATATCCTGTTTTCTAATATGTGTTTCTTGCAAGCATATCACGTTGCATTTCTGTTTCTGTATCCAATGATTGATTCTTTTCCTCTTGTTTGGTGAATTTAATCCATTAACATTCCATGACAACAATTTGTACTCCATTATGCGTTTTATTTTAAAGTTCTCCAAAGACGTCCGCATTGTCCGCCTTAAATTTATAAAAGTCCATCATCGATCTGATCTGAATCCTCCCACCTTGATACGTAAAGGATAAACCTTGTGGAATCTCCCATCTATATCTGATGCTCAAAGCTCTGAGTTTGTCCGCCAAGGATTTATACCTTTTCCTGTCTTGCAGTATTGTTCTTGGGAGTTCTCTCATCACCATAATTTTGTTTCCCTCTATTACAAAAGGGACGTTGAATTGCTTCTTGAATATCTCCTCTGTTATTGATCTTGTTACAAATTGTACAATTACATCCCTTGGTAAATTCTTCTTTTCTGCAATTCTGGAGTTCACTCTATAAATCAAATCAAAGTCTGAGTCCATTGACCCTTCCTCCTCGCCCAGAAAAGCCGTTATCACTTCCATCATTTTTTCTTTTAAGTTCTCATTCTCATGCCCGTCTAGGAATTCAACTTCCTGGATGTATCACACGGACCTCTTTCTTTGTGACACCAGCCTGCTCTTCCCACGCTATTGTTCGTGAGTTTCGATTTTACAGTTGCGCACACGGCTCCATCTTCACCACAGGAATGTTAAACAATAAACGTTTTTACAGTTTTTAAAGGCTTCAATCAACTTTTTTCTCTCCGGAATCGGATTTCTGGGATTTACTATTCATTTTCCGCTCAACCGCTTAATTCAAATTGACTCCAAACTCAGTTCAGGTAAGCGGCACGTTTTTGTTATCTAGCACGTTCAAAACGGGTTTCGCATTGTTTCTTTTAACTCACAGTTGTTGTCCTTCTTCAAAGAAGTCTGCTGACGAAGAATTTATGCCGGTAGCCCGGCTCGATCGGCCACTATAGAGTTGCTTGGCACTTGCCTTCTTCGTGGGAGGAGGTCAAAGCCCAATTCAGCTTCTTCCGAAGCTGGATTACGCCAACCTCACACTCCCTCTAGGGCGCTGCTGCCTGCTTGTCCCCCCCCCTCGCTGGGGAGTGATGCGTTGGGCTGTATATTGCCCAAACTGTCAAAAGTGGCCGTCGCTCGCTTCGCACGATCGCGAAACGCTTCAGTCCTCCATCTTAGCCAGACCGGAAGCCTCAGACCTATCATATATTCTTTATTGTGGTGGTCCTCTATGGATAATTTATCCTGGGAGATTTCATTCAGAGTTTCTGAACATGAATCCATCCCAACGCCATGAGAGTGTGCTGGAGCGATCAGACAGGGGAAAGTTCATCCGTGGCCTGTCACAACCTGTTTTCTACTGGATTTCTCCTGGTGTCTTTTAACTCTGCTTCTGCAGTGGAGCAGAACGCGTTGCAGATGGCTGCGGGGCACTTTCCAGATGTTGTCTGATCACACCCTTTAAATCCGCCCAGCGTTCACACCTATGGCGGGTCTAATTGTGCATATGATCACAGTCTCAGTTCATTTTTCCAATAATATGTGAATAATGGAAATGTATACCCAGTAAGCTCAGAAGAAGTTGGTTTTCTTTGGTGTCCGCAGCCGTCAGACACCAGAAACCCTTCCCATAATCCCTGAATCAAAGGTCTCGCATAAGGTATTCAGTTTTTGTTTTTCCACACTTTCTGGAGTCTCTACAGACTCTGAAGGAAAATGGGTGGGGAGAGTGCAAAATTGGTTGACCTGATCACTAGATGTAATTAGACTGGTATACAGGAGAAGGACTTAGATTCAGTCATGAAGTCTGATCTGGAAGGATTTTGCAATCATCCCTTGTAGAAAGTCTGCCATCTTTCCTGCTTTAGGACTGCAGGTCCCAAGAAAATATCAGCAGGTAGGAATGTTACAAATTCCCTAAGATATGGGAAGGCAAGACCTCGAGAAATATGGATGGCAACCTAGACTTCAATTGTGCCCATCTTTCATGTTAGTAGAAGCTCTCCCTATCTTATTTGGCTCTTGTTAGATGGGCCGGTCTTGCACGTCTCATCAGCACAGCACTGAAACAACACTTCCCCCCCCCCATCAACCTTCACAAAGAAGACTAATGTACCTTCAATGATTTGTAAAGTTGAAGGAGGCTGGTTCGTCTGGAATGACCAATACTAGATTTGTGTGTGTGGATGCATGTCTACATGCTGGGGGGATATATCTGTTTTATTTTTTCAGATGTGCTCTTGCTCTTCCTAAGACCAAAGCAAAAGCTTTATTGCCAGTTTGTTGAAGAAGCATGTGCACATATTTCAAAAGTTCTATAGAGGAGACTGTAAGCCAACAAATCAGAATGATTTTGAGTGTAGAAGAGCTTCCATAAAGGAACTAGAAAAGATCCTTAAGTGTAAAGAAGAGCTGCTGAAGACCAAGATCAAGATAATTCATACTATGGTATTGCCCGTTACTATGAATGTATAAGAAAGCTAGACAGTGAAGAAAGCTGACAGGAAGAAAATTGATTCATTTGAAATGTGGTGTTGGAAGAGAGTGTTTTGAATACCGTGGAACTCTAAAAAGACAAAGTGGGTTCTAGATCAAATCAACCCTGAATTTTCCATAGAAGGTAAAATGATTAAACTGAGGCTGTGGTATTTCGGTCACATTATGAGAAGGCAATAATGCTAGGAAAAGTTGAAAGCAGTAGGAAAAGAGGAAGAACTAATATGAGATGGATTGACTCAATAAAGTTAGCCACGGCAAGGCTGTTAATGATAGGATTTTGGGAGGTGATTAATTCGCAGCCTCAACATGAATCGAAAATGATTTGGTGGTTCATAATACATACAGCATTTTAAATTTGAGATGCCAGGCAAAACCATTTATTCCCTCCCCCTCGGAATTTAATTTAATGTGTGTTTTTCTCATTGTTTCTTCATTCCCCTTTATATATAGAACTTACAATGCAATCCTAAGAACACTTTCCTGGAAGTTAACTCCAATGAACAGACCTGAGGAGAATTCTGAGTAGAGCTGTTTAGGATCACACTGTTAGCCTCTTTATTTGGTTGTTTTATCATCCGTCAGTTTTATTATGTTTGCTGTGAATTTTGGTTTATTTTCGGTTGCCTCTGTCTTCTTGCCTATTGAGATTTATATATATTTAGTGCTTTAATTTATGTGGAAACTTCCTCAAGAACATTGCACTGAAAGTTTGACTAACCAATTTTTGTTAATGAAGTCAGTGGTATCTATATATCTAATACCGAAGTCGCCCCCTGCGTGTGGATACTTATGTCCGCACATCGGGGGCACCTGGGGGGGAGGGAGATGTTTGTGCACACTTGGGGCAGTCCCCAGGTGTGCACAAAAATCTGAAACCTGTAAAAAAAAGAGCAGGGGGAAACTTAAATCCCCCCGAAAGTGACAGAGCATCCCCTGCGCATGCGCAGGGAACACTCTGCAGCCGTCCTCACTGCTGCCGCCGCCGCTTCGGAGCTGGGCGAGGGGGGCTAGTGAGGCCTGGGCGCCTGCAAGCTGCTGGGCCTCGCTTCGGAGGGGGGGAGACCAGCAAGGCCGAGGCGGCTGCCGCTGGCCCTCGCTTCTGAGTCACGGGGGGGGAACCAGCAAGGCCCAGGCGGCTGCCACCGCCCCTCGCTTCTGAGCCACGAGGGGGGAAGACCGGCGAGGCCCAGGCGGCTGCAAGCCGCCGGGCCTTGCTTCAGAGCGGGAGGGGAGACCGAGCCGGGGGGGGAGGGGGGGTGGAGGAAATGGGGGAACTGGTGGGATGGGGGGGAACTTACCTCCTCCTGATGCTTCCTCCTCTTCCTCATAGGTGTGGAGCTCCCTCCCCCCTCCTGTGAGTATCGCGGGTCCCGCCCCTTGTACTTAGCCTATTTGGCACCCGTGGCAGATAATTTTTTAAGATATCCTCCTCTTTTTTGCCACCAAATCACAGCTGACTTATGGTGACCCCATAAGGTTTTCAAAGCAAGAGATGTTCGGAGGTGATTTGCTATTGCCTGCCTCAACGTCAGCACTGCTTAACATCTGAGATCATGGGGGGAAGGGGGACACAGAAAAATTAGGTGAAGGAAGACAGAAATGAATGAGAAACATGTGGAAAAGAGGGGGAAATTAAGAGAGGGAAAGGTTGTTTTATCTTGCTGCAACACCCTACCTACTGCTTTGAACGATTTGGCTGAGCTGGGTGCAAGGAAAGGGAGAAAAAAAAGGCTAGACCAGAGGTGTCAATCTCATTTGTTATGAGGGCTGGATCTGACATAAATGTCAAAAGGTCATTTGTACCATAAAATGTAATGCCAGGTACTGGAGATACAAACTTGATAAAGGTGATTTCAGATGCTGAATGGCAATAGCAGGCTCATTTGGAATAGGTGTGATATGTAGGGGTAGTAGGTGTGGAGATATAAGGATTGGTAATGAGACCTAAATCTCAATTCAGTTCAAGAGGATTCAGTCCAGAAAGATGCAAACAATACATGGACATATGTTTGACATTAGAAACCATGTTTAAAAACCAATGGGGGAACATTTTAACATTCCAGGTCATTCAGTTGCTTACCTAAGAGTAGCAGTTCTCTTACAAAGGAATTTCAAAGGGAGATTAGAAAGAGAGACTGCTTAACTGCATCTGATAATGAAGCTCAAGACAGTGCATCCTCTTGGAATGAATTCTTGTCTCATTACCAATGCTTGCCGTTGTTATTCAGCATCTGGAATCACTCCACTCTCCAAGATATAAGGACAGATGGACTCACATTCTAGCTGTATCTGAAGAAGTAAGCAGTGACTCATGAAAGCTCATACCTTATCACAAATTTTGTTAGTTGTTAAGATGCTATTGGACTCTTGCTCTTTTCAACTAATAAAGATTTCAAACTGTGCTGTTGGATTTCTTTTTTTACATATGTTAGAAATTGAGAGAGGGATCTTTCCAAGTCAAATAAAGTGCTGATTTCAGACTGGGCAAAATCCACTCATGCTAGTGATGGTAATAAAACAGTTTAAAAAGCGGGGAGGGGGGTTAATGTAAAGAATGGCTTGTAGGGGAGAGGGGAAGATGTGTTGAACTGGAGCATATGGAACTCTAAATGCATTTTTAAATACTTAGCCATCTACTTCCAGTCATTAAACAATGGAATTCAATCCAAGTGTTGTAATTCCCAATCAGGTCTTTTTGAAAGAAAATAAAATCCCAGATAGACACAGAGAAATCTAATCTAAAAAACTTTTTTGGAATAAGCCAAAATAATTTCCTTTTAATTCCCCTTTCCCCTTATCCCAACACATCTCTTTCCCATGCCCCCTTCCTTTTTTTAACATGTGTGTGTGTGATAGGGGATCCCAATTTGTGGCAGTCTTCTGGAGAGAGCTTCTGAAAGTATTGGGCATTGAACAGAGCCATAGTAGTGCTTATCACCCCAAGACGGCCGGCCAATCAGAATGTACCAATCAGGTGTTGGAGCAATTCCTAAGATGTTTTATTAACTATCAACAGGACAACTGGCTTGATTTGTTGCTGTACATAGAATACAGCTGTAAACTCAGTGCACAGCTCCACTGGGGCCACCCCGTTCAAGGTGGTGCAAGGTTACGGGGGGGGGGGCCCTCCCTACAATTGCATCTGAACCAACCAGACCCAGGGACTTGGAAGTGACTTGGTTCATCAATGGATCTTAATCCAAAAGACTCTGGTTAAAGCCAAAGAGGATTACAAAGCTCAGGCTGACAAGGGCAGGTCACCAGAATGGGACTTACAACCAGGGGACTCTGTATATGTGTCCACAAAGAATCTGAATGGCCTGCAACCTGGGGAAAAGCTGGGATGGAAATATGTGGGACCTTTTAAGGTGGTACATGTCACTAACAAGGTGGCTGCTGAACTGGATTTGCCTAAGAAACTTACATCACATTCATCCTGTTTCCCGTTTTAGTCTGCTGAAGAAGGATCCTAGACCATCACTCCAGCCCCACCTTCTTGGAAAGTGGATGGGCAACTCCATCAAGTGGTGGAAGACATATTGGACTTTAAGATCAAGAGGGGCCATTTATACTATGATCAAATGGTGTGATTTTGACCCAAGTCATAATAAATGAATTTGGGAAAGATCATGTTCAGGCCAAACTATTAATTTGTATTTTCCACAGAAAACACCCTCACAAGCCTGGGGGCTGAAGGGAGGTCTTGGGAGGGGCAGAATGTCAAGCTCAGGCCTCTCTTGCCAAGTACTTCCATATGGATTCACATGCATTTTTCTACAACTCCTATGTAACCTTGTTCATTCCTGTTCTGCTTTTCTGCTGGGAACTGTTCATTCTTTTCTGCTGGGAACTGGGTGTGTGTGTGTGTGACTGCGTGGCTGTCTGCTTTGCTTGGTTAGTGCTACCTTGTAACAGGTCTCACACAGGGGCCTCCTGAGTGTGCTGTAAACATCTTGGGATGAGTATGATCTCACCGTATGGTGTGACCTTGTAGTTTGTGGAGCTTCTGGATAATGTAACCGTTAGCTTGCAGGTGCTAGGAGGAGTCGTAGGGGGCAGAGGCAGACATATGGCAGGCTGAATGAGAGAAGTGATTGGTCATTTGGAATATGTGGTTTTCCCTTGCTTTTACTATACTGGGGAGACTGGCATCTGGAACCCAGTTCCAACACAGAAGCTGTCCATGCCTGGAGCCTCTTTGTCTCCTAATAAACAAATCTTGCTACTACAAGAGTGTTTGTGGGAGTAATTGGGTCCAGGACTTGACATAAGGTCTCAAAGTAAACAGCAGAGAAGGGTGATCTTAAAGTAAATTGTGCTTGTCAGAAGAATCCCCCCTCCCTTTCCCTCCTCTGAAAAAGTGTGTGTGCACATGAAAGCTTATACATTGACTAAAATTTTGTTGGTCTTAAAGGGGCACTGGAATCAAAAATAGTTCTCTCTCTAGCAATGACTGTAGTAGCTATCAGCACAATCTGTTAGTGAAGTTTGCTGGAGTCTTAGAGAAAGCCAGGGAAGCTAAGTAGATCCTAGAGCTTTTTGCTATTCTCAGACTATTTTTCGCTACTCATACTTTTTGCTATTCTCTGCCAGTTTGGTGTAGTGGTTGAGTGTGCAGACTCTGATCTGGGAGAACCGGGTTTGATTCCCCACTCCTCCACTTGCAGCTGCTGGATGACCTTGGGCAAGCCACAGTTCTGTCAGAGCTGTTCTCTCAAGGAAAGCGTTCTCTCAGCCCCACCTACCTCACAGGGTGTCTGTTGTGGGGAGGGGAAGGGAAAGGAGTTTGTAAGCCACTCTGAGACTCCAAGTGAAGGGCAGTGTATAAATCCAATCTCCTCCTCCTCTTCTTCCTCTTCCTCTCCTCTTCCTCTTCCCTGCACCCCTAGTGGCTGCAGCCAGAACTGCATCTTAAAAATAAAAGGGAAGACATTCAGCTGGATTCAGCAGAACAGCACTGGCTTCAAGGGCCCCCTTCAGAGGCCTTACTTAAGCTGCGCCTGAGGTGGACCACACACTCATTGGTATGCTACTGTATTTAGGAGGGTTGGAAAAGCATATCAGAAATGGGGATGTTCAGAAACAAGCTCCCCAACATCAGAAATCACTAGACCATTATGAGCTGAGTCCAACCCTCCTTCAAATTTTATTTCATTTTGAATTTTCTCAGGGCAGACCTCTCATTTGCAGCTTTCCCTCATCGTGTACTTTCCCCATGCTTTCTCAAATGTGCCAGGCTTGCAGTAGAGGGGAAACAACACCTGAGACTCAATTAGTGAGCTGTAAAAACTGTTTTTGCATTGCTAGTTAAAAACAAACAAACTGGGAAATGTAGTTTTTTAATTTATCCTGATTGTCGCAAAGTAATAAAAGTGTTGAAACTCCTGTACTTGCCCAAAGCCATTTCACAGAGCTGGAATTCAGGGGGAAAAAAATAAGTCAGAATGTACTGAAAGGTGGTCCACATACTCCCCTCCCCAACATGGTAATCTTGGAGAAGAGAGGAAATGTGCAACAGGGCAGTCGACAGAGAAGAGGGCTTGCAGTAGTGGAATACCCCCCTCACACACACAAGCACAGTGAGACATTCCAAGCATTTGGGGAATTCTTGAGCCTGAAAATTCTCTCAGTACACCCCTTTTCAAACATAGATGAGCAGATTTCAGTACTCTCAAGTGATTTTTCATCTTTAAGTCATCTTAATGATTTGCCATGTTCTAGAAGAATCCATAAAAAGGGACAGAGGGTGAGCAAAAGAGCACTTGGGCTCTTAGATATGGTTGGAAGAATAACTAAAGTGTCCTTGGATATTTTAGTAAAGTCATTCCCTATTAAAGAGCTCAAGATTACAGTCAGAGAGGACAAGTCTGACTATTTCCATTAACAAGTGGCTCTTGAGTTGAACCCTGCCCCCTACAAGTATAAAAATATTTGCTTACCATATGGTATTCCTCTTCACCTATGAAGTACCTGTTTCAAGCTGTTTCTGTTTTAAATCAAATGAACAAATATTCCAGTTTTTACCAGCTGTGTTTACCCATAGATCAAGGTCAACACAATAGTTTGGATCTTGTACAGTAGTAGGGCACCAGGGAAACTGCAACTGATTAATCTTCAAGAGACGCTTTCTTGGTAAATTTAGGATTTTAGAGAGGTGGATGTCTCTTGCTAGCAAAAGACAATGTACCTGATCAATCAGTTCAGATCTATTACACAAAATATTTCCATGAAATTAAGCTAATCTTCAGAGTCCACTGACTATTTAATCTCTTGTCTACTATCCTCATATGCTACTTTTTGACAACAAGGTACCCCTAAAGTGGCTTACAAAAACCATGGATGCTAGAAGAACCCATGATAAAGCACCTTACAGTCAATCAGGAACCCTAACAATTCCTGTCAAATCTCATTCAACGCCTGTTTGTTTATTTATTTCTATTTTTATCCTGCCCTCCCTACAGATGGGCTCAAGGCAGGTTACAAAGTCACAAATCTCAATAACAATAGTTAAAATAAACAGTACTTTAAAACAGTAATAAAAACCACAGTCAAGGTTCATGTCACTATGCTCACTTTAAGCTAATCCTAAATCAGTGATTTCAGTAGGGGAAGCCAAAGATAGATTTTAGATGTCCACGGCTTCAACCAAAAGCCCAGCAGAACAGCTCCATTTTACAGGCCCTGTGGAATTGTAATAAATCCCACAGGGCCCTGATCTCAAGTGGGAGCTTGTGCCACCAGGCTGGGGCCAGGGCAGAAAAGGCCTGGGTATCCTGCATATCCCGAAGATATGCAGGTCCCTGGCTGTATAGGGCTTTAAAGGTTAACACCAGGTTAACATTACCCAACTGTTAATGATTTGTCTCACCTCTGGTTGTATCAGAAGATTTGAAATCCTTTTTATTATTTTTTTTGGGGGGGGATGATTGAACAATTAGATCTTGGAATCAAATAGAGAGCCAAGATCACCATGAATGTGATCCCCCCCCCCAACTCAGTGCTCAAATGTAGAAGGCTCCTGATAGTTTTAAGAAAGCCTTGTTACTCACCTCCCAACATGGGCTCTCAGCAGAACCTGCCAAGGCAATTCAGAGGAGATCAGTATGCACTCCCCATATCTAATACTATCCCTCTGTTTAGTAAGTTATATGAACTTCAGAGGGAAGCTGTATAAAGAGCTCCTGTTGCCCACAAAGGTCCACAGTGTAGCCTGCATAGATAGACTAAAGGTATTTAAATAGAAGTGAAAAATCAGTAGTATATATAAGTTCTAAATAAGTATATTGTTTAATAATTGTATGATATAGATTATTATAGTGTATGTTTTGTGTGTGATCTAGATATCGCAGATGATTGTAGTTGAAGATGATTGTAGTCAGTTGTAGTTTTTATTTTTGTTTTATTTTTGTGTTTGTAAATTGAAATTTTTTAAAAAAAACTTTTAAAAAACCACCCAGGTATGGAATAGTACATTCAGCTAAACCGAGATGAAAAACCAAAACCTTGAAAAACACTGTATTGGTATTTTCCGGATATTTTTTTCAGCCCTATAGCAAATGGGCTATCTGAAAATACTCGGGATTTTTTGGGACCGCCAGATAGCCACAGTTAGAGGGCATTTAAAGGGCCCTTGGGCCATTTAAATGCCTTTCAGGTGAACTTGTGGCTTGAAACCAATGGAGGATGGGGAGCCCCCAGAGCCCCAGATATCCCCAGATCGATTCTCCATTATACCATATGGGGACCATTGACTATAACTGTCCCCATAGGTTATAAAAGAGACAAAAAAAATTCAGCTATCTTAAATATTTACTGAATCCGAATACCTTACCAATATTGGGATTTGGGAATATTGGGAAAAACTGATTTTTTTGGGGGGGGATACACCCAACCTCCCCAAATACTGTTGTTATTTTTTGCACACCCCTAGTAGGGAAATTTGGAGACTTGTTCTAGCTGGAATGTATCAATTCTTCAGAATGAGGAGCTAATTTTCTTGGCTTTAGAAAAAACCATGATCTTTGATTTTGAATAACTGATCTTAAGTTTTCATGTTTGCAGTATTTTGAAAAATGGCCAACCTGAGCATGGGCTATAAGAATAGCATCATCGACATAAAGGAATAAAGTTAGTGCCTTTGAGGATAAATACGGAGGGTGGAATTCTGCTGAAGAATGAATGTTTGCAAGGTCATTTTGCTATAGATTAAAAAGTAAAGGTGCTAAGAGGCAACCTTGTTTCACTCCTCTGTCAAGGCAAAAACTCTCCATAAGTTCTTCCTTTTCTCTGCAGCGGACTTGAGCCACACAAGAAGTTTTTCTTATTATTAGCCACAGCAATCTTTGATCAATTGAAGTACGTTCCAGTTTCCCCCACAGCCTGCTCCTGGGTATGGTGTCAAAAGCTCTCTTAAGATCTATGAATGCGACATACAATTTGGCTCTAAGTGGGGAAGTATATATATATATTTTTACTAAATGAGCTAAGATCAAAACAGTGAACTCGAGGAGCAAAGCCCTTCCTGAGTTTGTTCCCATTTGAGGTTATCCATTTCTCTAATTTGAGGTATAAGTATGAGGTATACAGTTTTGTCATTGATGAAAGAAGACTAATAGATGGTATTTTGCTGGGTCTGACTTGGAGCCTTTCTTGATGATTGGAATAATAATAGAGTGTTTCCACATTGGGGCAAACTTCCACAAAAGGCTGATCTCAGAGAAAATTGGAGCTAGAATCATAGCCCATCAAGCTGGATTAGCCTTAAACAAATTGTTAGGGACAGAATTCAGACCTGGAGCTTTCCCTGAGTGTAAACACTTAATCATGGAGAGAACTTCCAGCTTAGTGATAGTGGGCCAAGAGGGAAGATTGACAGGAATCAAGTTGCATGGTGTGGTATTTCAAAGGAGAATATTTTCTTAAGGAATAGCACCCATTCAAAAACAGAGCTACAGAGTGGAAGGGATGGTCTTCTATCCAAATTTCTAGAGGTCAGTGACCAAAAAAGGCTGGAATATTTGTTATTAATTGCAGAGATCAGGAGGCCCCAAGTCCTATGTGTTCCCTCTCTTTTTTCCTACTTAATGTTTTTCTGTATTGACTTTTAAGGTTCGGCAGTTTCCTTAGAGTCCCCAATGTATTGTTCCTTTTAAATTTACGGTGTTTGTGGTGGATCACCTTCTTTAGAAGTTTGCACTCACCATAAAACTAGCTATTAGGTCTTTTGACTTCTTGAATGTCCACATGTGGCTTAATGTATAGAGGTTTGAAGATATTGAATAAAGACTATAACGAGGTAATAAAATCATTCTTTAGCTTACTAGAGAGAAGTTTTCCCTCCCTTTCCCAAAATTCTTCAGAGTCAAGCAGCTTAATTGCTGCCTCCTCAGTAGCAGAAGACAATCAAATCAGCATGTAAATGCCTGTTTATCAGTTGGGTGGAACAAGTGCTAATGACACAGATGGATATCCACAGAGGTACAGAGAATAAGAAAGATTAGGAGGTGGTCCCCCCTATATCTTCTTCCACATTGACTTTCTCAACAAAATAGAAGTAATTTTCTGCAATGACAAAATAATCAAACTGGCCCCCTCGTGATGAAAGAAATTAAAGTCGCCTTTTCTATCAATTCATCTTTGTCCATTTAAGATGACCAGCTCTCTTTACATGGAAAAATTGAACAGTTTGAGACCTGCTGCATTAATTGCGTTATCTTTTGAAAACCTATTATACAAATAGGGGAAAATGATTTCTCCATTTTTAACTAGACACTCATCATCTTGGCCAATTCTAGCATTAAAATCACCTGCAATAAGGATTGGGTAGTTAGGGAACTGATGAATCAAGTTAACATAAGTTTCCAGAAAGGTCAGTACAAGCAGATTTGGGGTTGGAGGAATATAGGTTGATATTATATTGAAAGAAAAATTAAGCAATTGTATCAGGATGGCCAAAATCAGATCAGATAAGGTCACCACTTCCAATCTGGAGATTTTAAGGGCAGATGATGTGTCAAGCTAACCCAACTCTTGGCCTCCTCCCTTTCTCCCTCTTTTGAGCCTTCTTAGAGAAAATGATATATCCTGGGAAAGTTATAGGATTACTTAATCAAGTATCTTGTATTAAGATACTATCAAAAGTAGATAAAGAGTTGACTTCTGGAAAGAAGCATTTGGTCTTCCAGCCAGCCACATTCCAACTCAATATTTTCATATTACTACAAGAATCTTGTCATTGGCTGCCAGGAGTGGCATTTTCAATTGGCCTGGCTGATAGGGAAACATTTGAATTTACAGGTCATATTTGAATTTTGAGTTCAAGAGGGATAGGGGCTGCAGAGTTGGAGGGTGGAATGTGGCAACTCACGAGAGAGTTTCTTCACAAGTAAGTGAACAATCCCTCCCATGGCTTTGTGAGGGGTGTATGTGTTCCCTTTTCTTCTGTTTCTTTGTAGAATGTTTGCTTATCTCTCTAAGTTGAGAGTTTTGGTATGATTGTAATGTAGTGAATTCCTGCATTCTTATTATTCTTGTCATTGTTAGCGGATTTAATTGCATTCCTTTGTTAAACTTTGATCAAGTAATCTTGTAATTGTTCAAATCTCATGATAATATCAGTTTGCTCTTCAAGAGGAGGGCCTCAAAAGATTTTTTTAAAATGTCATCAATAGCACTCAGTTGTTTTCCTTTGAGAGTATTGGAGTATAATTTTGATTTTCACTTGCCCTTTTTGGTTCAAGCACTTTTCTGCCCTCTTGTGGAGTTGATTGCTCAATTAAATCAATCAATGGAGTCTCCAGAGCTTTGGGGGCTGCCTCTTGACTATTAGGTCAAGTACCTGTCAAGTATGTCTAAACCATAAAGACCACCTGTTTGAAAAGATCCCTGTTACAAAAGGAGTAAAACAGGGATGTCTTATTGTGCCTGCTCTCTTTAATCTATTCATGTTTGACCTACCAGAACATTTAACCAGATTTGAAGATCATGCACCCAAGATGAATAAGCTTCCAGTTCCCCTTCTGCTGTATGCAGATGACGCCATTCTCCTATTCATCTCCAAGATTGGATTGCTACATTTGCTTTCAGCTTTCTCTGATTTCTGCTCCCAGAATGAATTATCCATCAATTCTGGGAAGACAAAGATCCTGATATTCTCTAAGGCTTGGAAATCCTGTCTATGGAAGATAAATGGGAAACTTGTGGAACAGGTCAAATCTTTTAAATATTTGGGCCTCCTTTTTATCACCAACATAGCTGGTCCTGTCACAGGAAGGTGACTATTACAACTGTAAGGAACCAACTGTCTGCAATTTCCCAATTCCATTTTCATAGTGGGAATCAATATGTACCAGCTGCTTTACAGATCTTCCAGACAAAGGTTATCAACCAGCTTTTTTATGGCATCCCAATCTGGATTTTAGCAGTAAATTCTGATGTAGACTGTATTGCGGCTAATTTTTTACATTGTATCTTGGGTTTACCAAATATGATTAGACTCACCACCATCTATAGTGAACTTGGCCTTCATCTACCATCAACTATTACTTGGACAGTTACCATTAAATACTGGCAGTGACTTCATTTTCAGACCTGCACTAATACTCTGTCGTATGATTTATTAAGGGACTCCTACAACTCTAAATGGTATCAATATATTAGATAAAATTGTTTCTATCGGCATTAATTTAGAGTCCAGTGTTTACTTGCTGATAAATCTTCTTGATTGACGGAATTAGTGGCTGAGTACTTGGCTATAGTATTGCACAAGGGTTATCCTTTTCCAGGTAAAGCTAATTAATAACTGTTTGATTTAATTTTTAGACATAGTTTTCTTGATGTTACTCTTATTATCCTTTTAGATTGTACCTTTTATCTGATTTTATCCATCTTAGACCCTCTCTTTATCTAATCCTAATTTACCCTCATATGTCATTAAAGGTTTTGAATTTGGATTTGGAAAATAAGATAGAGTAGAAAAATCAGCTCAGCCTTCTCACTGCTAAGCTACGCCCAAACTAGAGAGGTGGGTTTTTAACACAGAAGCCAAGATAAAAGAAGAGGGGAGAAATTAGGGGAGGGAGCTAAAACATACAGTTGAATGTGATTGGGTTACATTGGTAAAATAATAAAAAATCAAAATAGGGTACTGTATAGATGTAGAATAAAGTATAAAATGGGAGTATAAAATGAAGGTAAATATAAAATATAAATATAAAATATTGTATAAAATGTAAAAAACAGCCTTATGCCATTCCCAATACTCCTGTCACTTTGACGATCAACAAATAGATTAAATTTAAAAAATAAAAAACATTAAGTTAAAAGCTTATAAATTAAAAGTTGATGTATAAAAGTTGGAATAAATAAAATAAATAGAGACATAAAATGTTAACAAGAAACAAAACAAAAATAAAACCGGTTTGTATGCTGTTCCCCACCCCCACCCCGCCAATTAACAGGAGAGGGGAGCGGGGAAAGGAATTGCTACCACTGGCAAGCTAACTAATCCAGCCAAGGTTAAAAGATGCAGATAAGATAAAAGAAGAGCTGCAAAATCTCAGTATACCTTAACAGAAGAGATTTTTAAAACATAAAAAAGTAAAGGGGAAAGATAAAAGGATAAAATAAAATAAACAGAAGTTCTGGGTGTCTGTAATCTCAGGCCAATCTGAACAATTTGTGGGAACTAAGCAAGTCCTACAAGGCACAGGTGTCATCAGAGAGTACATTTCACTGGGCAGGGGTATATCACTGAGAAAGCCCTTCCCCAATAGGTAATGGCCAATGAGAAAAGGGTCAGAATAGTTGATGACAGAAAGATGCCAAACCATTTGGACCTGATCTAACTAGTGGCATAACATTACATGCTTTAGAATGTTTGTTCCTCCTTTAATCTTCAGACCATGACTAATACAAAGACCAGAAATTTCCTCCTGCATCAGCCGTGAGAGCAGCTACCATCAGCAGATCAGGCTCATCTCCAAGTGTCCTCTCTGTCAGGACATATTCAGTTAGAAAAAAGGGATCCATCAGCACATTCAACACAATAAACTCCTGAGTGATGAAATGGCGTGTATCACTTCAGGTTACAGGTATGTTAATTTTGAATACTCCTGCACACAAAAGCAGACCAGTAGCACAAAAGGGAGAGAGGTTCCAATCTGATCTACTCTCTGCTGTTCTTGTTATTTTTTCATTTGCAGTGAGTTCTTGCGAAACAGAACCTTTAAAAATGTAATTCCTTCCCTGTTTTTTGAAGTGGTATTATCCTGGGATTTTGACTGCTATGGCCCCTAGGCTATGGAACCATTTGCCAAGAAACCAGAAGATGCTCTTCCCTCCCGTCTTGAAAACCCACTCTCTTTCAGCTGAAGTTTGCTTGATGTACCATGGCTTTGACAGCTGATTTGTTTGCTTTGTTTTTATTTTGGTATTCATTCTGTTAATTGTGGTGGTTCAAATTATGTTTTCTTCTCAAGTTTTTGGGGAAGTGGCATTAAAACATTTTAATTCAATGCAGCTTCCTTTGGCAGTACATCATCCTAACCATTCTTATATTCTCATATATTCTTGAAGAAGACTGGCTAAGTCCTGAGTTAGCCCTTGAGAAACCTGGCTATGTTCTTGTGCCTGGAGTGGGGGCCAGCCAGAAGAAATCAGGTCACAACTTTATTGATTACACAGTATATAGATACTATAGAAAGGCAAATACCCCAGGTCTTAAAGCCAATCAAAGCCTTGGGTAAAATTTCTTTCCTGCCCTGTTAACCAGCCATCACATACAGGCATAGCAAAGGATAAGTAGCACACTGAACACAGGGGCAGATTAAGGCTCACAGGTGCCCTAAGCACTGACCAATCTTGGTGCCCCCCTCCTTTCCACACTGACCCAGTCCATTTTAGTTGTTGACCTGTCTGACCAGATATACAATGCAGGTTGCAGCAATACAAAAATTTATTCATATGATAACTCAATATACTGTACAAACTAAGCTTTTCACCCTTTCCCCAACCTTTGTGGTGCCCCCTTTGGCCCTGGTGCCCTAAGTACGTGCTTAGTCTGCTTAATGGTTAATCTGCCCCTGACTGAACATTATCTCTGAAAGCATAGGGAGAGATGGAGGGTCTTTGTCAAGAGAGAATTCTAGAATGACATGCCACCACCCTCAGCCAGTTCCTTTTCAACTCAAGGTGTGGAATAGGGGGAAGCATGGGCTCCAGATCCCCTGCCCCTCACACGATAGGCCAGCCCCATGGAGGCAGGCTGCAGGAAGCTGCTCAATAGCTACCTGTCTTACAGTAAAGCTGGGCCCATTCACCCAGAGTCATTTCTCCCCCCCCCTCCAGCAAAAATGGCCACTCCAGCCCATGGCTATGAGACGGTCTTCTCACTGAGCTCCCAGGTCGCTCATAGCGCCATCTTCTGTGAGCTTGCTGTTATAGATTCCAGGTTTCCCTATCGCTATGACCCCCTTCCTTCTTACTTGAAGATTTCAGACATGTTGCATGTAGGGTGGAAGTAAGGAAAATTCCTTCCACACAGCTAATCCTTATGATGAATCCATGTAACTGCAAAATGTTGAGGGAGACAATGGGAAAACTGTCCCTCCTCATCAAGGCACTCTCTTATGTATGCATGCATGTGCACCCACCTCCACACATATGATTGAAGTACGTACACAGCTGAAGAAGGGAACTGGACAAAGCAAGGAAAACCTTGAGCCCTGGAGGGGGTGATCTTAGGTTCAGAGGAGTTCTCAGCAGCCTCTGCAAATTGAAACCAATGGAGACTTCATTCAGATCAGCCTCTGCATCACTTACTATGTATTGATCTGAGCCTTCTCCAACCCAGCTGATAGGAAAAGCATAAGAGAAGAGCAGAATTTTAGGGAGGCTCAGTGTGGCCACCTACTATTTTCCTAACGTGCACAGCATTCTTCTATCTATATCTCCTGCCCTGGACACTCCATTCCTCCCATGTTTGTGCTCAGTTGTCTGCACACAGATCGACTTGAGTTCAGGATTATACTATGGAGCAACGTTCATTGTTTATATTAATTCAGGCAGCCATGAGGTCTTCTCCCCATGCTAAAGGTCCTGCTGGCAAATTTGTTTAAATTTTGAAGTCATACAAAATCTGATCACCTCATCCTCAGTCAGCAGGATACTCTTACGGATCATCACTTCCAAAAACCTCGCACAGCATCCTTCATTTCTATTTCTCTAATGTTATGCACCATTACTGCAGCATGCCAGACAACATGTTTTTGTTGCACAAAAAGTACTTCACAGCAACCAGAGGCAAGGCTAGCCCCACTAAGCTGTGCCATGTTTAGCTGGCTCTCTTATGTATCAACAGGAAACTCTTCTGCCACTAGCAGTAGGATAGCTGGCCTAAATGCTTTTTTGGATAAAACATCTTCAGACTTCTAGAATTCAATAGTTCATGCCCTAAATAAGATCAGTCATACCTTGTTATATGGTGCTAGTATTAGAAAAAGACCTTGCTTATTTTGTGACAGTCCTCTTAAAAATTAGAATGATATCTTACGTGACACTGCAGAGGAAAAGCCCATCAGTTGTTGGGACATGTTGCCTGAAGTTCTTTTACAGCTTAACTAATGAAGCATGGCCCTACATTAGTTCAAAGTGTCCAATCTTGTACGTGTTGAAACATGTTGTTGCCCCTGCACCCCTCAAAGAACAGATGACACACGAACTTGGGTGTAACAAGGACACAACTTCATTCAAAGAACTGCAGCTTAGCCCAAACAAATTTTTGCCATATTACACGATTACAGCAATGAGAGATCAGAGGCTGCTTCTTTTACACTGTCAGAAAAAATGGTCATAAATTCAATAGAATGTAGGGTTGCCAGGTCCCCTCATTGCTCCAGCGGAGGGATTTGGGGGGTGTTCTGGGCGAGGGTGGTTATGCCCAAGCCCCACCCCCAAGCTGCAGCCACCTAGTGGTGAAATCAGCCCCATGAGCCGCAGCCCCCACCCCAGAGCGTGTTGCCAGCAACAGCCCCTCTCCCTCCCTGCTGAAATATTTAAATGGCCCTCCAGCTGCCAGGGGCCATGTGCTCCCCACCGATCAGCTGAAGCCCTTTAAACCTCTGCAAGAAGGGAGGGAGAGGGGTGGCAGTGGCTTGGGGGCGGGGCTTCCCCTGCCAGCCAGCTGACTGCTGGTGGACTTGAGCCACCAGAAGCAGGGGAACCCCTGCTTGGACCTGGGGGCTGACAACCCTAATAGAATGTAGCTGCCCGGCCAAGGAGACCCAAATGCTACATTCTGCATTGTGGGCTCCATTATGCTTGGGGGAAGGTAAGACAGGTGTGACATTCTTCCTAGACATGGGCCACATCCAGAACACCTTGAGTTCTGGACATGTGTAGTGTTCCCAGGGATTAAATGCCATTGGACACAGCATCAGCAGGACTGAATGCTATGCTGGGCAGGCCTGTAAATGCATGGGGTAAGGCAAGCACCCTTCTCCAAGCTCGTGAGAGGGCAGTGAATTGTAATTTTGCCTGTTAAACAGGAGCATCATTACTGTTCTTAAACACAGGAGGGCCAGCAGCACTATTTCTTCTGGAACTCTGAAGCACATGTGGAGCTCTTAATTGGGCAATCCTTCTCAATGTCATGCCACAACCAGCTCTATTTTTTTATTTATTTAGAGAATAATTTAGATATATATATATATACCTTTACTGGAAAAGGTACTCAGGCCCCTTACAAAATAAAACATGATAAAATCACAAACAATGTAAAATCCACTAAAATTAAGTATTAAAAACTTGTCTACATGATAAAAACAGCACAAAGAATTTGCAGCCAAAAGGGAACCTTGTAAAACAGTCCTCAGGCTAGAAGTAGTCTGTACAGTTTTTCAAAAAAATCAAGCCCCTGAATTTAAAGCCAGAATGCAAAGAAATGTTTTGGCTAAGAGGCTAAAAGACACCAGGACAGATACCATGCAAGGCTCAAGGAAGAGAGTGTTCCTTGAGTGGTTAAAGCTATCTCAAATATCAGAATGATACTTGAGATTCAGGATTAGAATGTGAAGCTCTTATTTGCTTATTTGCAAGTGTGATTCAGGCTGATTACTCCCCATCCACATCTCAGCTACATATGAGGGATCTCACAGCAGCCGATGGCAGGCTGAGATCCATGATGGTATGAAGTTCTTTACTTTGCTACACTGTGATAGGGTTGACAACACCTCATACTCTGGTTTCTCTTCAGCTCACATAAATCTTTCGCCTTTGGACAACACCTCACTTGTTGCACACATGCTACCCTTGCTGGACTGAGACCATTGCCTTAATGTAGTCTGGTTTCAATGGAATTTAAAGCTTACATTGTTCTGCTGACGATGCCTTCTGAGGCTCAGTACCACTCCTCCCTGGCCAGAGTGGTTTAAATTTGTTCTGCAGTTACACAGACGATTCGCCAATTCTGCCAGTTGTTAGGGGATTCTCAAGGGAGTCACAAAGGTACTCTGACAATTGCAGCTTCTGGTAACACACAGCCAGCCTTAGTCTTCTGGGTCTTCTTCAGTTTTGCACTTGCCCCGAATGATTAGGCTTGAGATTTCACTCGCCATGGTGAAAGCCAATGCATTCCCTAGTCCACACCTAGTGCTCCATTCCAATGTTCACCATATTATTCTGGAACTCCCTGGCACACACTTGTGCCAAACAGGGAAATTTCTTCTTGTATCTTTTAGAAGCACAGGCCTACTGGGGTCAAATAAAATTCAAATTAGCATGTTCCTAGCCCGGGGAACTCCTGCAAGAGTCCCCTCAGCCCTACCCCACCTTCTGGAGTAGATACAAATTGCCTGCCTACCATTTTCTTCTCACCTTGACACAGAGAGTGCTCCATCTTTCTGTGTTGTACCTCTAAGGATGCCAGTCACATTAAACGTCAGGTTCTACAATGCCAAGACCACAGCCACACAACCCGGAAAATCTACAGCAACTAATAAAATTCAAATACTTAATTGCCTTGTATGTCAGGCTGTAACGATTAGATCGATATATTGTTTTGTTTCTATAGGACTTGGTGAAATAATGATTATCCTCTTGGAAATGTTTCAGCAGTATAGTCTCTATTGAAAATGAATGGCATTGAAGTTGGTAGAGAACCCTGAGTATTACCACAGATCAACACCTGCAATTCTTACTGGGTTTATGTCTGATCTACTGGAGCATTCAGAATGTCCAACCTTCATTTGTGACAGTGACTTGAATATTCTCTGAATGACCTAGGGCCCAATACTATGCAGAGTTAAGATCTTTTAATTAGAAATTCCTGAATCACTTCTCAGCGTACATTGATAATAATCCTTGCAACCAGTTGTACAGCAGTCAGTGCATGGGAATCAGCATGTTGATGTCAGGGAGAGCAGTCAAGCACATCGTTTTGTAGCCCTGAGCCTATGAGAACTTGGCATCAAATAATATTTATTCCTGGAAGATGCACATATCCTGTAGAGCTCAGTGTAAGACCCAACCCATAGCTTTACTGCTTGATCAAGAAACATCCACAGCCATTAAAGGAACTGCACCAAATTCCTGAATTCAGTCAATATGGAGTTGGACCTTAATAACGTAATTTTCTGGAAAATGTAGAACTTTTTTTCTTTCCCCAAATACAGTTTCTGCAGCCGCTATACCAAGGGGGATAAGAGCATGGGGGAAGGGGTACGTCAACCCTTATCTGTTATTTTCCATTGAATGTGGCCAATGGGGTTCAATGTTGCCAAGTGCAAAGTGATGCACATTGGAGCCAAAAATCCTAAAAATAAATACACATTGATGGGGTCCGAACTGGCAGAGACTGACCAAGAGAGAGATCTTTGAGTCATAGTAGATAACTCAATGAAAATTGTTAGCCAAATTGCCTTGATCTCTTAATCAATATAGGGGAAGTTATGATTATTAATAGGCAATAGGCAAATTAGGGAGTGAACACCATTGTAGACAGAGGTCCCACCTTTACAGTAGTTACCAGAACAGACATGGAGACTGTATTCAGTATAGTATAATGTCTTTTACTGAAGGAGATTGATCATTCAAACAATACACAAGCACACACACACTTATACAGGTTCTAGGAAATAAAGATAGATAATAAGCATATTTGCATTAGCAGGATATTCATTGGTTCGGCAATAGTTACCTATCCTCGCTGAATGAAACGTTCCAATGGAAGAAGGGGGGGGGATTTAGAAATGAGGAGCACGTGTCCTGAAGTGGCAGGGAACATGTGGGACTCAGGCTGCGCAGACCTAGAGTCAAAGATGGAGGGAGGGTACTGGGATAGCAAGCTGAACATGAGAGGTATAAAGATAAAGCTTAGATAGGGGTCGTAGTAGAGAGTGATACCATGTGGTCAGGTAGCACCTTTTATAATGTGATGTGTGTGGGGGGCAGACTAGGCTGGCCACATCCCCCTGTGACACCTCCTGTTAGTCCGTCCCATAAAACATACTATTGGGTGGAAGAAAAGGGGGAGGAGAGCTGGGGGCTGGTCAATATTGAGAGCTAGTAACTTAATCTGGGGACTAACACCCGGATGGAGGATAATTGACTCATTGGGCTAGGGCTATTGTCTCTTGATGGCCCTAGTCGGGTTGTTGATGGGCGATCAATCAGTTGCCAAGCAACTGCAGTGAGAGTCTCTTAAGTATGTGCAGAGTTGTAGGTAGCTGGAGGAGGGGGAAAGGGGTTGCCTGTGTGTGTCAGAAGATTCTCCTTGTGGTGGATGGAGCTCTTTGGCATGGCATGGCTTTATGCAGACTAAGGAACTGGTTCATCTCATGGTAGGTAAGAGGGCTGGTAACCTTGAAGAGCCACTGGCACAGCAATGCAAACGAAGGTTTTCTTCTCTCAGGTGTGCAGTCTCAACTGGCCTCATATGGGGTCACCTTGCAGTACAGTCCCTTAATCATATCTTTGCATAGTCCAAGTTATAACTTATGAGTTATAGTTCATAAGAGCACATTAAGTGCCTTGCTGGGCAAGAAAATGTCTAGACAGTGTGCAACTGCAATAAAAAAGGCCAACACTATGCTGGGGATTATTTGGAAGGGAATTGAAAACAGATCAGCCAGTATCATAATGCCTCTGTATAAATCAATGGTGCGACCTCATCTGGAGTACTGTGTACAGTTCTGGTCACCACACCTCAAAAAGGATATTATAGTGTTGGAAAAAGTGCAGAAAAGGACAACTAGAATGATAAAAGGGTTGGAATACTTTCCCTATGAAGAAAGGTTAAAATGCTTGGGGCTCTTTAGCTTGGAGAAACAACAGCTGAGGGGTGATATGACCAAGGTTTATAAGATTATGCATGGGATAGAGCAGGTTGAGAAAAAAATACTTTTCTCCCTTTCTCACAATACAAGACCTCGTGGGTACTCCATGAAATTGCTGAGCAGTCAGGTTAGAACAGATAAAAGGAAGTACTTCTTCACCCAAAGAGTGACTAACACATGGAATTCACTGCCACAGGAGGTGGCGGCGGCTACAAGTATGGACAACTTCAAGAGGGAATTAGATAAGCATATGGAGCAGAAGTCCATCAGTGGCTATTAGCCACAAGGTGTAGATAGGAACTCTCAGGCTGGGGCAAGTGATGCACTGTATTCTTGGTGCTGGGGGGCAACAGTGGGAGGGTTTCTAGTGTCCTGGTCCCACTGGTGGACCTCCTGATGGCACCTGGTATTTTTGGCCACTGTGTGACAGAGTGTTGGACTAGATGGGCCATTGACCTGACCCAACATTGGCTTCTCTTATGTTCTTAACTCAAGCTGCTTTTATTCCCACTGGGGAAAACACAAATAGTTAACAGCTGCGTCATGAGTTTATTATCAGACTCAACTTATTTAACTTTCATGAGAAATTAACAAGAACTACAAACCTATAACTTATACAGAGATTCTTGGAGCTTTTAAAAAAACTTAATGAGGCACACTGTCTTCATATATAGGATGCCACAAGAAGAGTATGGGTTCATTTTCTCTCAAGACAGTCACCTGGATAACTAAATGATATGGACTAAACAACATGGACAGTGCTTCATGCACACAATAATTTAATGTGGATTTGAATGCTCCACAACTCCACCTGACTAGAACATTGTACAACATTACAAGAGTTAAATGGACGGATTTCCCTTTGCCAAGCTTATGAGTGGAAACTTAAGTTCTTTCTACTGTTAATTAAAGATTGTCAATATATTGAATAAAAGCATGATAGCAGCTCCATATGAATTAACAAAGTATCAGGGCATGTGTTTGTGTGTGTGTGGTAACACGAGTGTTACTTCCCTCTCTATAATTCAGAGGGTTTTTCAGGATATATTTTATTTCTCTACTGTCCTGTGAAGCTATGCTGATTAGGAATGTATTGTGCTGTTGTCGTGAGAAGGCTATTGTGGGAGTATCACACAGAGACTGAAACAGATATGAGCAGAAAGGTTCTCTGTAAGTTATTATTCTTTTACTTTTGTGTTTTTTCAGGGAGAGGGATGTGAAAAGGGTTTCCATTCTTTCTTAGGCTGGAGGTTATCAAACTCAGAATCCTGACTCTTTTAGGTGTCAGTCTGCCATTGCCACGTGTGAAAATGGGGGTAATGAAGTTCTTAAAGATCTAAAAGTGAAAATAAGCCATGATTAATGAGTATATGGACCAGGCCCGTAGCTACAGTGGGGCATTTTGGGGCCCAGCCCCCTGACTTTCCACCAGGGCCCCCGACTTTTCACCATGGCCAGGCCCCCAATGCAAGCTTCGCGCTGCTCTTCCCCCCCCGCCCCCCTTTGCAGTGGAGTCCGTGGCTTTACTCTGCAGCCTGTGGGCTCGGAATTGCAGCTTGCTCACATGCACTTCAACCTACCCAGGAGCTTTAAGAATCTCTGCAGAATGCTGCTCTAGGACAATCAGAAGCCAGCATGGTAGTACAGGGGGAGCACTTTGCAGATCTTCCTTCACATATACGTCATTTTGAAAAACGTTAATTGAAATGCATATATATATCAGGAGCATTCCGATTTCCTTCTCCCAGAAGAGAGTGGGTGCAAACCCCACTCACGTTTTTCTCAGCATGCAAGTAGCCCTGCCAAGCCAGTCACAATTGCCTGTTAACCAGGGGAGGGTGCATGGCTATCTGGTGCTGCTAAAAACCAACAGCAGCCTTGCACAAAATTGCACAGATTTGCCGGGAGTCTAAGTAGATCCCACTGGTGTAGAGAAAATTCCACAGATTTCACCACATGCCTATGTGACCAATATCACTTGGTGAGCACACTCATCAGACCCCGGGCACACCTGGGGCCAAAGGTCATTGTTCAGCCAGGTACTGTAGTGGAAAAATACTGAGGTAGTCCGAAAGTGCAGCTGTTTGTGGAAAATCCTAGCACTGTACAAACTCTAGGAATTTACGACTCTACCCTCAATAAATATGGGAATCTAATTCAAGGGAGGAGGCTTGCTTCCTCGAAGGGATCAGCTCTCCCAAGAGGAAATCTCTGTTTGAACCAGACGCTTCGTGTCCAGCATTTGCTTTCGTCTCATTCCTTCACACCTGGAGGATCTGCTTTTCTGACAAGCTTATAGGCTTTCTTTTATTATGTTAAATAATAAGTAAAAAGCCTTCTCCATGCAATGCTTGCACCGATGCAAAACAGGCAGGCCCCTGCTCCACTCTTCTGGAGTGCCTGAATTTACAGTGACTTCAAATGTCCTCAGTGAAAGGAGACTGCATTTTTAAAAAAAGAATCCCGTGACCCAACAAAGAGAAGGCATGCTCGCTGACTGGATAAGATCACATTACAGGGAGAGCTAACGCGCGAGGAAAATAGAGTTCACGAGTAAAGGAAGACTCTTTTCAAAAATGAAACTTAAAAGTCTGTCCGAGCCCCCTCCCAGCCTAGTCCCCACAGCCGCCAGCCAACTCCTCCCTTCCCAAGGCAGAGGAAGCCGGTTCTTTTTCTACCCACCCCCACCGCCCCTCATCCCGGCAGCAACCTCCGGAGCGTCTTTTCTACATTGGGGGAAGGCAACCACGCAGGCACAAGATTTCCAAGCTCAAGGTAGGCAGAGTTGATGGCCAAGTGGAGGGCTGAGAAGCTGGCAATTAAACTACTTTTAACCAAATTAGCCAGTGCCCCCGAAGGAATTAAAATGCCCCCTGAGTTAGAAATTCCTGGCTATAGGCCTGGTATGGACAAATATTTTAATGCATATTGTTATTTTCTTAAGCACTTTTAAAAAACAATATTGTTAAGAAATATTACAAATATAATGCTGATCGTGCCCCGACCTGGATGCCCCAGGCAAGCCCAAACTCTTACAGGGCTCTTTTTGTAGCAGATACTCATTTGCGTATTAAATGACACACCCCTAATGTAGCCAATCCTCCAAGAGCTTACAATACCTCCTGTAAGAAGAGCTCTGTAAGCTCTTGGAGGATTGGCTACATTAGGGGTGTGTGGCCTAATATGCAAAGGAGTTCCTGCTACAAAAAGAGCCCTGCGTGGCACATCTTGGTGGCTAAGTAGGGGCAGCTCTGGTTAGTACTTGGATGAGAGGCCACCAAGGAAGTGCGGGGTTGCTACTCAGAGGCGTTCAATGCCGAACCACCTCTGAATGTCTCTGGTCTCGAAAACCATATGGGGTTCCCAGAAGTCAGCTGCGACTTGATGGTACTTTACACACACAATACTGCTTCTAAACAAAAGCATCTGGTTTTTTTTCTTTGCTTTAAAGTGAGACACTGGCTGCTTTAACACTGCAGTGCTCTTTGGACTGAACATGTTACACTAATTAATAAGCTCATACTATTGTTTATTAAGAAAGTTCCTTTGGGGGCAGTGCAGGAAGAGCATGTTGTGATTGTCAGACCTTTCGAAATGACAACTGACAGCTGTTCGCAGTTAAGATTTCCCCCCACTCTGTGGTTAAGCCCCCCCCCCCCCCCGATTCTGTGGTTGCTTTGGATGTATTTATACTGAATTTTATGTGTGGCCACTTAGTTGTGAGAAATCATTCTGTGTTCCTAAGGGCCCTGGATATGCTATATTCATCTTGCTAGTTCATTCTGATGTAGGCAAAGGTATATCTTTTGTAAACTGAGTGGGGAGCTTGGTCATCTCTTTAATTAGACAAAGTGAGACAGTGGCCTCAGGTCACACTTTTTGGGTGATTGACAATATCCACCAGCACCACTGCTGCCTCATCACTGTGATCACCATTTCTCACACACACCTCAACAGCTGGAGGAGCTAACACAGCTTAACTCCACGTTCCCCATCTTTTTTTTTTTTAAAAAAAAAACAAACCTATAGTCATGAGACATTTGAAATAAGGAAGACCCATTGGGTGTATGTGGCTTGTTGCTCTATCTTTGAAGATGTCTGAGGAATGAGAAGGCATGTTAGTTTCTCAAGCCTCCTGCATGGGGACAGTGGAGAAGGCAGGAGACATGGGGGGGACCATTGGTGATGGTGTGATGTCACTTCTGGGTGAAACCTGAAAGTGATGGACACCTCTATAGGAATTGCCAGAAACTCTATGGTTAAATCACAGATTTTCCAGTGATTCCTAGTATCCTTTCCAGGTTTTCCCCAGAAGTGATATAATTCCATCTGCTCAAATTCTTATCCCGCCACCTTTGCTAGTGGTGGGGGAAAACAGGAGGTGAGGGCAAGTGATTCCTGCCCCACTGGGAGGGTTTGAAACTGTGAGATAAGGTAATGGCAGCTTTTTTGGGGGTAGGGTAGATATGGCCAAGAGTGTCAGCCTCAAGCAGCACTTTTGTTATGTCATCACTGGAGGGGAGTATATGGATTGGGGAGCTATGGTAACTTTCAGATGTCACAAAAAGGTAGACTTTACTAGTTTATACATGGTTATTTAGATAATTAGAGGTGACTCATAAGACCAGATTGGTATGTTAAGTGAATTTGGGACAAGCATAGTATGTGGTAAAGTGATTGCGTAAATCTGTTCCCCATGTTCCCAGTTCTGCTAAAATATAAATGTTCCATTAAAAATAAATATATCTTGTCTTTGTGTACTAAAATAACACAAAAAGTTACTTACAACATAAAAAACAGATGAAGATTAAAAGAATGAAAGTTAATATTAGCAACATGTCCATAGCAGCTAAAAGAATTCTAAAAAGGCTTTCTGGAAGAAAGTAGTCTTAATCAATTTCTGTAAGTATGGGGGGGTGAGGAACCCCACAATGCAGGAGCCACCACTGAGACAGCCCTGCTGTCAGGTAGTCCTGTCATAGGTCTGGAATGTGAAGGGGTGCCCTCCAGTGCTCCCTCTAAGCTGTGGAGCCTTGTGAGCAAAAATTCTACTTTGTGAGCTACTGGCATTAAAGCTGTGAGTGAGCAATTTGGCTGCTGTATAAATCAGTTTGCTCTGGAGCCATCCTTCTGGAGCTAAGACAAAAATGTATGAGCTGGAGGCTAAAAAACTGTGAGCTGGCTCACACTAACTCAGCTTAAAGGGAACACTGGTGCCCTCCCATTTTCTGTCTCAGCTCTCCCTGGCTCACCAACTGTTTGCTATCTTATGCTTGACCTTGTAGATGCTCCAGCTGCACTTTTACTCGGCTGGGAAAGTTAACGGCTTTTGCTTTGCCTGCTTGCTTTGCCCATGCACGAGAGATGTATCCATTGGCTCATGCTTACCGTGGGGATGTTTGATTCTAGTATAAGTCAGAGGCCCTGGTATTGGCGGCCATTCCTGACACAAGCTGTACACGTGTCTCTGGTACTGGATTTACCAATAAACAGTTATCTTCTTATGAAGCCCTGACTAAGGACCCTGACAAAGTGTCAGGAATCTTCATCCCTCAACCCGCATCTCTCACGCTGATATGAGTGACGGTGAGGAGACCAACATCCCGGTTTCGACTGGGGAGGACACCATAGTCCTTCTTGGGGAGCTGAGCTCTACATCCGCCGCAATGGCTTTCATTCCAATGGGTGCGGGGATGGACGGGGCCGACCCTCTACTGGAGCCCTTCGGAGGGGCAACAGCCAGAGTGATTACAAGGTTGAAGGGGCCATGCTGGGGATGGTTCAGCACAGACACTCATGAAACCTGGACTCCTGCTTCCCCTTCGGGGCTGCAACATGAAAGTCGTTACGATCAGGCTCCACAGGAGATGAGCTATGAGACGGAGGATGGCAGTGCCACTGAGAGGGGCGAGGAGGCCAAGGAATTCGTAGGCACCCGGCTGGAGTTACTCGAGCGGGGCTATGATAAACTCATGCGGATGATCGAGGAGTCATTCCGGAATCTACCAAGGATGTTGGTGGAGGTGGTGCAGCGGGAAGTACAGCGCCAGATGCCAGCGCAGCCAGCGCACCCTGCTCAGATGCCACCATGGGTTCTGCCTGCCCAAGCTGGAACCCCCCCAGGCCCTCCGAGTAACGTGGTGCCATTGGATGCCACTTTTGATGGAACCCCCGAGAAGCTGGCGTTTAACACCCCATTGGGGCAGTTCGAATACTGAGTGATGCCTTTCGGACTTCAAGGTCTTTATGAACCTAATTAATGACGTCTTTATGAACCTAATCAATGACGTGTTGCACAAACATTTGTTCATTTATTTATTTATTTATTTATTTATTGGACTTTTATCCTGTAGTTTAAAAACCAGTATAACAATTAATACAATATCGCATCTAAAACAATACGATCAATAAAATAACCAAATATAGCTTATTAGAATTAAAATTACAATTAAGATGTGGCGGCCATCTGTTATAAAGTGCTAGAAGGGCCAGTGTGGTCTGGGCTATTAAAACACTTGCCAGAACAGCTTGCCAGAACAGTTCAAGGGTGTCATTGTTTACCTAGATGATATCTTGATTAATTCCCTTGATAAACCTGCTCGCGTGAAGTTGGTGCGGAAGGTCCTGCACACGTTACACAAGCAAAAACTGTTTGCCAAGCTGCCGAAATGTGACTTCCATTGTACTGATATAGACTTCCTGGGATACCACATTTCCCCTAGGGGGTTGGAGATGGATCCGGCCAAGGTTTGGGACATTGTAGGGTGGGAACCTTCTCGAACCTGGAGGCAACTCCTAGGATTCCTCGGGTTTGCCAATTTCTACAGATCCTTCCTCACGAACTTTGCCCAAGTGAGCTTACCACTCACAGATTTATTGCAAACTAAGGGGAAGGGGCCGGAAAGCACCCGCCCTGGGGCTAAACTGAATGGAACTAATGCCTTGAGGAGGCATTTGAACGCCTCAAAGCCCTTTTCACATCCAAGCCCATACTGGCTCATCCAAACAAACTAAAAAAATTCATCGTTCAAGTAGACGCCTCGGATGTTGCGATGGGTGGTGCCATCTTGCAAGAGGGGGAGAATGGGAAACTACATCCCCTTGCATACGTCTCCCGGAAGTTTAACAACACTGAACGCAATTGGTCGGTTTGGGACAAGGAGGCGGGAGCTATCAAATTAGCGCTTTCTACATGGAGGCACTGGTTGGAGGGGGCCAGGGGGCATTTGAGGTGTGGACCGATCATAGAAACCTGGAGGTGATGCACACACCCTGTAATTTGAACACTAAGCAGCTCCGATGGGCAGATTTTTTCTCCAAGTTTGACTTCACCCTGCACCATTTATTTTTCTTTTCTTTTTTTAAGCCCCCGGAGAGGATTTTTTATTGATTTTTTAAACACTACAAAAACTAGAACAGAAAAAAGGGAAAAGGTAAGCTACATATAAGGGAGAAAGTAAAGAACCCACTACTAACTAAAAACCCAAGAGAGGAGATCTCCAACTAGCTTTTTATACTTCATTCAGACTTTTCATCTTTGTATTTCTTATGAACTGTGTCAATCTTTTAACCCTTTTAACCATTCCCAGTTACATTTAATTGCCCAATAACAGTGCCCCCCATCATCCCCTGGAACCAAAGTTCTCAAAGGCACAATTCAGACTCCTTCAGCCTTTACTTCTTCTTCTCTCTCTTCTGCAGTTTGTAGGAACTTTTCGGGGCTGATGCCCCCTGCTCAGACAAAGAGTCCTCACCAGACGAACCAGTTTCCAGCTCTCCACTGGACTTATCGTCCTCTTCTTTTTTCTCGTCCTCTGGCCTTCCCAGCTGCTCCTTTAGAAACTCTTGAGCTTTAAGAACAGAGTCAATCTTGACCTTCTTCTCCTTGATCTTGAATATTACTCCTTCTGGAAACAGCCATTTATATCCAATTGAGTTTGTTTGGAGGAAAAACACAAGTTCTTTGTATTTCTTTCTGCATTGTCTTACTTCAAATGGAATATCCTTTAGCGCTCTGACAGCATTCTCCCCCACCTTCAGGGGTGTCGCAGCAACTGCTTTCAGGATAGCATCCCTGACGTGCCTCTTCGAGAATCTTACTACAATTTCCCCAGGCAGATTATTTTTCTTTATGTATCCTGAATATGACCTGTAGGCCACATCCATGTCGTTGAGTAGCAAGTCCGCCTTTATATCTGCTACTGGGGCAAGTAGCTCACTCATAAGTTCTTTAAGATTCTCTCCTCTTTTCTCTGGCACCCCTTGGAAGCGCAGGACCATATTAGCCTTATCCATTTGCACTTGCAGCATCTGATCTTCCAAAGATACAGTTTTCTTTTCCAATTTTTGCACTTTTTTCCTCACTATTTATTTATTTATTTCCTTCGATTTCCTATCCCACTCACCCCCCCCCCCAGGGGCTCTGAGCGGCTTACAATTCTAATTAATTGACACAGTCCTAATCTTGGGCCACATATAGGTAGGGAGGTGAGAAGCCTTACCAGGCACCCTTTTCTTTCTGTAGCAGGTCTTCTTTTGGGGGGGGGGACAGTCCCGGCGGCGGCCCTTCTTCTCGGCGCTGGTCTTCTTTGTATTTCCATCTCCGGCAGACGCAGCTCTTCTTAGGCTCGGACTACTTCGCGCTTCTGCGCACGCTCTGCAGCGGCCTCTGTCCAATCAGGCTCCGGCCTGCTGCATTGCCCTGCCTCCGCGCCTCGTCCGCCCAGCCTCCGCTCCTGCCCGTCGCCTCGCCAGCTGCCATTCTTTCCTCCGCCACAGCACATCTCTGCTCATCTGCCGTTGCACTACACCGGAGGTGGGTGGCCCCCTGCTCTAGTAGCAGGTCCCCAATTTACCTACTCGCCCTTTAACTATCAGCGTTGTCTCAGCCATTTCCTTTAGTTTGTCAGCATCCTGCTTCATTACTTGAATCAAATCCGTTATTTGCGTTTTTTGAGCAGTAATGCTTGTTGTCACAACTTGCAGCTGCTTTTGTTGTGCAGTAATATTCGCTGTTACAACAGACATCTGTTCTTTAAAGACATTGAGCTGTTCCAGCAGAGGGTGCAGGACCTCTGTCATCACCTTTGTCGTCTCAGTGGTGGTTTCCAGGGACTCTAATTTCGCTTTTAAAAGTTTCTCTTTGTCTCTGTCCCTCTTCCCCGCCATCTTTTTCTCGTCTGTTTGCTTTCGCAATAAATTTTAAAGTCTCTGAATATGCGCTTATCTGTATAGCTCGATGGATGAGTACTTCTGGGCAATTTCTTGTTTATTCTTCCACACCCTCCCTTTTCTTTCAACGATTTATGGGCATGGGAGGCGTCCCTCCCACCACTCGCTTCTGCCGTTTCGCCGCTTCGGGTAAGGAGTGTCTTTTTGTTTAAAAATCAGTTCTCATTTGACTCACGTTCATAGTTGGTCTTCCGACCCCTCTTCATTCATCATTTCAAATGCCTGATCTCCTGTGCTTGACCCGGCTAGCTTCACTGGTACCATCAGGTCTCTCGGCTGGACAGACCACTGGAGCAAGGGGGAGCCTCAATTCTCTGGCATTCAGCCAGAGAAGAGGCTACCCCCTCAAAGCTCCTTGGCCAGGTGCCCTTCCCCGGGCTCTTGGGGGGTTTATGAGCCTGCTCACCCCCTCCATCCGCCAGAGCACAGAGACACCCCTGGGAGGTCTGGGAGGTGAGTCCGTGAGCGTGCCGCCATCAACCGGAAGTCCACCCTGCACCATTTCATGGGGAAATCCAACTCCTTGGCCGATGCGTTATCCCACCTCCCACAGCCTGACAGTCAAAGGGAGGGTGTGCTCAAATCTATGTTCATGCCCTCACAGTTGGGAGGGGCAGTGATGACATGCAGCCAGGTGAAAGCCCAACCCAGGGAGACTGAGGACTGTTGGGAGATTAAATTCGCTTCTGCCCTTTCTGATGCTGATTGTCTCAAATTGGAGAAGGAGGGGGAGGAAAGGGCTAATGGCTATTGGTACCGCAGCCACAAACTGTTCGTGCCCTCGGCATTGAGGGGCAAGATAATGTCCATAGTACACGGAAATAAACTGGTGGGGCATCTGGGGTTTGTCAAATCATTGCATCTGCTACAGCATCAGTTTTGGTGGCCCGGGATGAGGAAGGATCTTTCCCTCTTTGTCAAATCGTGTCAAACCTGCATTATGTGCAAAGCACTCCTGGGGAAGCCACCAGGTCTCTTGCAATCCCTACCCACACCCAGTAGACTGTGGGAAGTTATCTCCATGGACATCATTATGGATTTACCCCCCAGCAGGGGTAAAATGGTTATTTGGGTGGTGGTAGACTTGTTTTCCAAGCAAGCTCATTTTATCCTATTTAAGATGCTACCTACGGCTTGCCTCCTGGCTAAGGCTTTTCTTCAACATGTCTTCCGGTTACACACTTTGCCCCAAAAGATCATCTCTGATAGGGGGCGCAATTTGTTTCCAAGTTTTGGGGGGAGATGATGGGGCTTCTGGGGGTGGAACAGGGCTTGAGTAGTGCCTATCACCCTGAGATGGATGGGCAAACGGAACGTGTCAATCAAAGCCTTGAACAATACCTCAGGTGTTCTATGAACTTCCAACAGGACAATTGGGAGGGACTCCTCCCCCTTCCTGAGTTTTGTTACAACAATGTCCCCCTTCATGGCGGTGTATGGCTACGAGGCTCCACCTCTCCTGTTTCTCTTCGAGGTTGCTTTGCTGGAGGGGGAGGTGGGGGATTGGTGTAAACGTCTGAAGGATGCCTGGGCGGTGTTGTGTAAAACTTTGAATGATGCCAAGCAAGCTTACAAGGTCCAGGCAGACAAGAAGCGCTCCGATGGCTGGGACATCCAGCCTGGGGACTCAGTCTATGTGTGAACCAAAAACATTAAGGGACTCTGACCCAGCCGCAAGCTGAGGTGGAAGTTTGTGGGGCCATTTCCAGTAAAGCGGAAAATCAATGTCGTGGCTGTTGAACTTGATTTGCCTAAAAATCTGAGACATTTGCATTCCATTTTCCATTTCAGCCTCCTCTGCCGGGACCCTGGGCCAAACATGTGGCGGCCTCAAAGAGCCTGTCCCCCTCCCTTGATGGTGCAAGTTGAACCGCATTATGAAGTTGCTGCTATATTGGACTCTAAGCTAAAGTATAATGAGCTATTTTATTTGATTGAATGGGTGGACTTTGGACCTCAACACTGAGAATGGGTGGTGGAGGAATATGTTTGCACTCCCCACCTCCTTAGAAGCTTCCACTGCCGCTTTCCGGAGCAACCTGGAGGGGGGCGTTGGGAGGGGCAGGATGTCAGGTAGTCAGAGGCCCTAGTATTGGCAGCCATTCCTGACACAAGCTGTACACGTGTCTCTGGTACTGGATTTACCAATAAACAGTTTTCTTCTCATGAAACCCTGTGTTGTGTAACCTGACTAAGGACCCTGACACGTGCTCCACATATTCATTAACCTCCACTCACTCACTAAATGCAGGCAGAGCAGTGAAGCAGCAGGGTAATCTTAGCCCATGGGGCAGAGCAGTTGGCTTTAAAGGTCAACACCAGCACCTTG
>NW_015159777.1:0-374 GCF_001447785.1 Gekko japonicus
GCTCCTGCTCAGAGCTCAGCTGGTGTACTTTGGCTCTCAGAGGTTCTTCTCTCACAATCCAGATTGCCTTTCTCAGAAAGGCTCCATTGAAAAGATGAAACGGACTTATACTGAATTAGACCGCCGGTGATTCCAGGTCAGTACCATTTACTGACCTGGCGGCAGCGGTTCCCCAGGGTCTCAGGTGGAGTTCTTTCACATCCCCTGCTCTCGGATACTTTAAAATGGTGATGCCGAGGATTGAACCCGAGACCTTCTGCATACCAGGCAGATGCTCTAGTGTTGAGCCACGGCCCCTCCCCAATCGCAGATCCTTTAGACCAACAGGTCTTCCATTTTTCCAGGCCAGGGAGTCCCCGCATGGGACCTGCTGA
>NW_015159777.1:391-10973 GCF_001447785.1 Gekko japonicus
TGTGACTGGAAGGAGCCATTGGGGAGGCCAAGGCCAACTTCCCAGCCTCTCCATCAGTCCCACACGGCCACTCTATAGGGCGGTGGGGGTGGAATGGGGAGGGGGCTGAAACAGTGTCCCATGATGTCATGGGAGACAGTCTGGCATAGTGGTTAGGAACACAGACTCTAATCTGGGAGAACCGGGTTTGATTCCCCACTTCTCCACATGCAGTAGTTGGCGTGACCTTGGATCAGTCACAGGTTCTTTCAGAGCTGTTCTCTCACAAGCAGTCCTTGAGAGAGAGCTCTCTGAACCCCACCTACCTCACGGGGTATCTGTTGTGGGGAGTGGAAGGGCGACGAGTTTGTAAGCCGCTCTGAGACTCCAAGCGAAGGGCGGGGTATAAATCCAATCTCCTCCTCCTCCCTCCTCCTCCTCCTCCTCTTCTTCTTCTTCTTTTCATCATCATCATTTCCAGGTGCATAACCAGAAGTGGTGTCACTGTGTCTATTGGGATATTTGGCTAATACGGTAGAGTTTTTCCCAATCACGGAAGCGTGATCCTGAGTGCAGTAAATAAATCTCCCGAGAAGTACTTTGCAAAAAAAAAAAAAAAGGTAAACTTACATTTATTCAAGTAGATCCAGTTCACATTCAGGTTGCAGTCAAAAGAAGAGAAAGAAGCCTAATCTCTAGAGTCCTTTCCCTATCGCAAATGGCCAGCTAATTCAGCATCACGTGTATGAGAGTATAAGGGCATCGTCTCTACAGGAGAGACCGGCAGAAGCATGTGTCTCCATGGAAAGCCATGTCGAGGAAGTGAGAGGACAAAAGGAGGGGGGTCAGAGGGTAGCTCCCAGGTTAAGATAAAGGGACACATATGGGGTAGGGGCTCTGCAACTTACCTGGCTGCTTCTTGCTCTGACTGAGGGCTGCTGGGAGCAGGGGGCAGGGCTTGTTGCATGTGCCCGCCCCCTGGGCTCTTTACTGCCGGAGCTCCGCTCCTGTGCGCTCCTGCAGGAAATGACCCCTGGTAATAGCTACTGGTAAAAGTTCCAACCCATTAATACAGATGGATATGGCCGGTTGCTGATAGATGGATGGCCGGCAGGTAGGAGACAGCAACCTCGGGGAGGCCATATGTGGACGCCCACTGCCTCAACCAAAAACCTGGCGGAACAGCTCCATCTTACAGGCCCTGCGGAACTGAGTAAGGTCCCGCAGGGCCCTGATCTTGATGGGGAGCATGTTCCCCATCCGCTGGGTACGTCAGTTTGGTGTAGTGGTTACGTGCACGGACTCTAATCTGGGAGAACCGGGTTTGATTCCCCACGCCTCCACTTGCAGCTGCTGGATGACCTTGGGCAAGCCATAGTTCTGATAAGAGCTGTTCTTGAAAAAGAGACATTTCTGTCAGAGCTCTCTCAGCTCCACCCGCCTCACACGGTGTCTGTTGTGGGGAGGAGAAGGGTTTGTGAGCCGCTCTGAGACTCCCTTGGGTAGTGAAGGGCGTGATATAAATCCAATATCTTCTTCTCTTCTTCTTCTTCCACCAGGTGGGGGCCAGGGCCAAGAAGTTCAAAATCCACTTTCGATCTCAGAATATTACCCGTCTGAGCCTTGACTCGGAAGCTCTCGGGAGAGCCAAGGAAGCGTCTCCGATCTCCCCGAGTTTGCTTCAGTTCAAGGGTGCCACCTCCCTCCCGACGCCTATCAGACTTTTTTTTCTGACGACAACCTCCGCGCCGCTTTCGAAAAAGAAAAAAAAGAAAGAAAGAAAAGAACAAACTTCTCCAAGCCAAGCTCTTTTGCTTCCAACATTTTAAGATGCACAGGCTGAAGACATGGGCAGGTTAGCAAAGTGTTTGCCGGAGATAAAACTGCTGTTTGCCTTGGCGGGGAGGGGGAGGTTCCAAAAGGGAGACGTACCCAGCAGATTCTCCAGGCCTGGGCCAAAAACCTTAGAGTGAGGCTTAGCCTTCGCACCGGTTCTCACCCACGGTGCTTCGATTTGTAGCCATGGGACTTACCTATACTTTGGGGAGGTTGAGCTAAGTTGGAGGGTGGGAGGCCGGCCTGGACAACAGAAAGGATTACAGACCCAGCGCAAGAAATACGGGCGAGGGGGCTGACGGCACTGTTAATGCTCAAGAATTCCCTGCCATTGCGAGCTGGCAAGCCGAGTGGAAACCCAGATATTTGACCGGGCGCCAAATAGTCTGGCACAGCTCTCGCTGGCACCGGACCATCCTGGTAGCGGCACCCGCTGCCGCTGGCTCCAAGACAGCTGTCTTTCTTCGCCCGGCTCTTCCCAAAGCAGTCGCCACTCAACAGGTGTTTCCACAGACGTGAGGACGGTTGCCAGCTTCTTCCGCTCAATATTATCTCTGGAATACACTTTCTCCCCCCTACAATGCCGCATGGGTCCGTTGCCCGGCGTCGGCGCGAAGGAAGCATGTCGACTGTGGTACCTTTCCAGCAGGGAATCGGAGGGGAGGAAGGGGGTGCCGGGTTTGGAAAGTCACCTCGGTTGGCGAGAGGAAAGAGCAACTTTTGCCTTCCCTGTCAGAATGCAATTGCTATTTTGTAGTGTGGAAAGAAGACGGGGTCGGCAAAGGATGAGATGGTCAGACAGTGTCATCGATGCAACTAACATGAAGTTGAGCAAACTTCAGAGGACGGCGGAAGACCGGAAGGCCTGGCGCGATCTGGTCCATGGGGTCGCGAAGAGTCGGACTCGACTGTGCGACTGAACAACAACAAAGGGTGGAAGGAGCGTGTGAACACCTGTATACACCTTATACTGAATCAGACCCTGGGTGCATCCAGATCACTATTGTCTACTTGGACTGGAAGCAGCTCTCCATGGTATCAGGTAGAGGTCTTTCACGTCGCCCACTGCCTTGTCAAAGGCCATGTCAGATCCTTGGTCCATCAAGGTCAGTACTGTCTACTCAGGCTGGCAGTGGCTCTCCAGTGACTCAGGTGGGGGTCTTTCACATCACCCACTGCCTTGTCAATGATCGTATCAGAACCTTGGTCCATCAAGGTCAGTACTGTCTACTCAGACCAGCAGTGGCTCTCCAGGGTCTCAGGTGGAGGACTTTGACATCATCTCCTGCCTTGCCAATGGTCATAGCAGAACCTTGGTCCATCCCCGTCAGTATTGTCTACTCAGACCAGCAGGGGCACTCCAGGGTCTCAGGTGGAGGACTTTGACATCATCTCCTGCCTTGCCAATGGTCATAGCAGAACCTTGGTCCATCCCGGTCAGTATTGTCTACTCAGACCAGCAGGGGCACTCCAGGGTCTCAGGTGGAGGACTTTGACATCATCTCCTGCCTTGCCAATGGTCATATCAAATCCTTGATCCGTCAAGGTCAGTACTGTCTACTCAGACCGGCAGTGGCTCTCCAGGGTCTCAGGTGGAGGACTTTGACATCATCTCCTGCCTTGCCAATGGTCATATCAGAACCTTGGTCCATCAAGGTCAGTATTGTCTACTCAGACCAGCAGGGGCTCTCCAGGGTCGCAGGTGGAGGACTTTGACATCATCTCCTGCCTTGCCAATGGTCATATCGAATCCTTGGTCCATCAAGGTCAGTATTGTCTACTCAGACCGGCAGTGGCTCTCCAGGATCTCAGGTGGAGGACTTTGACATCATCTCCTGCCTTGCCAATGGTCATATCGAATCCTTGGTCCATCAAGGTCAGTATTGTCTACTCAGACTGGCAGGGGCTCTGCAGGGTCTCAGGTGGAGGACTTTGACATCATCTCCTGCCTTGCCAATGGTCATATCAAATCCTTGGTCCATCAAGGTCAGTATTGTCTACTCAGACCAGCAGGGGCTCTCCAGGGTCTCAGGTGGAGGACTTGGACATCATCTCCTGCCTTGCCAATGGTCATATCAGAACCTTGCTCCATCAAGGTCAGTATTGTCTACTCAGACCGGCAGGGGCACTCCAGGGTCTCAGGTGGAGGACTTTGACATCATCTTCCTCCTTGCCAATGGTCATATCAAATCCTTGGTCCATCAAGGTCAGTATTGCCTACTCAGACTGGCAGGGGCTCTCCAGGGTCTTAGGTGGAGGTCTTTCACATCACCTACTGCCTGGTCCTTTTAAGTGGAGATTCCAGGGATTGAACCTGGGACCTTCTGCATGCCAAGCAGAGGCTCTACCACTGAGCCACAGCCCCTCCCCAACATTCACCGCTTCAGTGAAGCTCCTGTGCCAGAGCCACCTGAGAAGACCATCCAAATCGCCTTCTGGGTTGAGGCTGGCGTCAGGTCAGAGCACTGGTCTGTCAAGGTGTGTTGTCCGCTCTGAATGATAGCTGCCTTATACTGAATCAGACCCTGGGTGCATCCAGGTCAATAGTATCTACTCAGACTGGAAGCTGCTCACCATGGTATCAGGCAGAGGTCTTTCACGTCACCCACTGCCTTGCCAGCGGTCGTGTCAGATCCTTGGTCCATCAAGGTCAGTATTGTCTACTCAGACTGGCAGATGCTCTCCAGGGTCTCAGGCGGAGGTCTTTCACATCATCTGCTTCCTGGTTCTTTTAACTGGAGATGCCGGGGATTGAACCTGGGACCTTCTGCATGCCAAGCAGATGTTGTACCACTGAGCCACAGCCCCTCCCCAAAAGAGTGAAAGAGAAAGAGGGCAACCATGGCTCTCAAGGGAAAGGCTACCAAAATACGTTCCTCTCCTTGGCCTTCAGGTTTTTTCAGGCCTAGGACTCACCGAGCTGCAAACACATGACATCAGAGTCATGAGACAGGAAGAGGAGGAGCCAGAGTTGTGACCTCACCAGTGTATAGGACTGAACAGAAGGATTTAGGCCGGTTGTATCGCCACAGTCCCTGCAACGAGCCTATCGGCACTATCCTCCTCAAATTGCCCGTGGGGAAGAGCATGGAGAGAGGGGTCCCGTGAGGATCACCTGGTGTTCGTGGCAAAAATGAGATCCGTCCTTCTTGACACGTAACTCAGATGAGATGCCAGAATGTCCACGATGGGACCTCTAGTGCATTTCCATTGGCTAAAAAAATATATATTTGCTTACTTCGCTAATATTCCGCCTTCCTCCCCGCTGGGGACCCAAAGCGGCTTACATCCTCCTCCCCCTCCCCTCCCTTTTATCCTCACAAGAAAAAACCCTGTGAGGTGGGGTCATTTCGTAGAAAAAGAGGTGCAGGAACTCATTAGCATAACTCATTAGCATAACTTGTTTGCATATGCCACACCCCCTGACATCATCGGAAGTGTGTCAGAAGGCAACACCCACCGCTCAGGCTCCACTGGACTGTTTTGGATTGCTAACTTTTGGGGGGGGGGACGTGCAGATCTGTCCTCGCAGAGGAGGGAGAGCTTGTACCTGAATAAAACTTGGTCTTGGAGCGGGGCTTCCTCGAGGGGGACACCCCATACTGCCGGCCAAGGATCGTGATCCACCGTAGGTAACGGGCATTCGTCTGCCCGCCCCCTGGGCTCTTTACTGCCAGAGCTCTGCTCCTGTGCGCTCCTGCAGGAAATGACCCCTGAGCATAGCCAAAAGATAGCCCATCACCAGAAGTGTGTCAGAAGGCAACACCCACCGCTCAGGCTCCACTGGACTCTTTTGGATCACTAGCTATTGGGGGGGGGGGAAATGTGCAGATCTGTCCTCGCAGAGGAGGGAGAGCTTGTACCTGAATAAAATTTGGTCTTAAAGGTGCCACTGGACTCTTTGGGGCCGGGGGGCGGGGGGGCTCTGCAGCTTACCTGGCTGCTTCTTGCTCTGACTGAGGGCTGCTGGGAGCAGGGGGTGTGGCTTGTTGCATGTGCCCGCCCCCTGAGCTCCTTACTGCCAGAGCTCCACTCCTGTGCGCTCCTGCAGGAAATGACCCCTGGAAACAGGGATAGGTTTCTAACTACATTCATGCTCGCGGCGGAGTCAAATGGACCCCATTCGGCTTCAGGAAGCTCTGCGGGATCCAGTGTCCCCTGGCGGCTGGTTGGATGAGCTGGTGGAGGACTGGGAACACCTGCTTTCTGAAGCCATCAACGAGATCGCTCCCTGGCGCCCTCGCACCAAAGCAGCACCTTGGTATACATCAGAGCTGTGGAGGACGATGCAGGAGCTGAGACGGCTAGAGCGAAGTCCTGACCTGTGCTGATCCGGCTTAGTTTCCGAGAAAAATCGGCCATCCAGGTTAGGGCGGCCTATAAATCGGCTGATTGGAAAGCCTTTCCTACAACCCCGCAGAATTTTTTTTTTCCCAAAAAGAAGGGGGCTGATCCTTTGTCCAGAGGACGAGGACCTGGAGTCGTAGCCCTTCCAGCCATGCATCTTTCCCCCAGTTCCGTCCCATTAATATGTAAAAGCTTAAGCTTGCTAAAGGGATTATTTCACATCCTATCTGATTGTAAACGGGCATCCCAGTGATTACATGTATCTTTTTGTCATTTTTTTTTGCGTAAAACATCTCACTCCCGAGCGGCGTAATTGGCCTCTCCCTAATGTTTAATGAACGATTAAATCAGCGGCGCCACAACATCTCGACTTTCCGTGTGAAGCTCGCTCGCAACCTCCGGGGCCACAGGGATGGATATGTGACGGGAGAGTTTTCAAATCCGTGTTCTTGTTCCTGGCTGTTTGGGGGAGATCTCACGGTAACTGGAGCCAGTTCTGATTAAGCCTAATTCGTCCGAGAGATAGCACAGAGTTCTGTCTCAAACGCCTCAAAAGACCACAAAGAGAAGAACTCGCATACTTCTAGTTTGGTGTCGTGGTTAAGTGTGCGGACTCTAATCTGGGAGAACCGGGTTCGATTCCCCACTCCTCCACTTGTACCTGCTGGATGGCCTTGGGCAAGCCATCGTTCTCTCAGAGCTGTCCTTGAAAAAGAGCAGTTTCTGTTGGCACTCTCTCAGCCCCACCCACCTCACTGGGTGTCTGTTGTGGGGAGGGGAAGGGAAGGTAAAAGGTAAAGGTTCCCTTGCTCGAAAGCCAGTCGAATCCAACTCTAGGGTTGCGGTGCTCATCTCCGTTTCAAAGCTGAAGAGCCAGTGCTGTCCGAAGACCGTTCCGTGGTCATGTGCCCGGCATGACTAAACACCAAGGTCCACGGAACACTGTTATCTTCCCACCAAAGTGGTACCTATTTATCTACTTGCAATGTCTTGCTTTTGAACTGCTAGGTTGGCAGGAGCTGGAACTAGAGACAGGAGCTCACTCCATCATGCGGCAACTCTGGTCTCAAACTGCTGAACTACCGGCCTTCCACAGTCTGCAGTTCAGTGTCTTAACCACTTGAGCCACCGCAGCTCCGCTCTGAGACTCCGAGTGAAGGGCAGGGTATAAATCCAATCTCCTCCTCCTCCTCCTCTTCTTCTCCTGAACATAAGAACATAAGAGAAGCCAATTTTGGATCAGGCCAATGGTCCATCCAGTCCAACACTCTGTCATACAGTGGCCAAAAATACGAGGTTTGAATTCAACAGTTTTTGGGATCATTGCGATGTGTTGGAAACGAGGGGTCCTAATTCATGAACATACTACCATGTTTTGAAGGCAAGTTTCCAGATTGTCTTCAAGGGGAGCCCCACATACAGTGCATTACAGTAGTCTAATCTCAAGATTCCTGTGACATCAATCATCCTCGTAGCTATAGCATGTGCAGAGGACAGCATCTCCATTGGTCACAAACAGTGCAATTCTATGCAGAGTTACTCCAGTCTAAGACCAAATGGGTTTAGACTGAAGCAACTCTACATGGGGAAGAAGAAGAGGAGGAGGAGGAGGAGAGATTGGATTTATACCCCGCCCTTCACTACCCGAAGGAGTCTCAGAGCGGCCTTCCCCTCCCCACAACAGACACCCCTGTGCTGTGAGGTGGGTGGGGCTGAGAGATCACTTTCTGAGAACTGCCGGTGAGAGAACAGCTCAGAGAGAACTTGTGACGGACCCAAGGTCACACCAGCAGGTGCAAGTGGAGGAGTGGGGAATCAAACCCGGTTCTCCCAGATTAGAATCCGCGCTCCTAACCACGACCCCAAACTGGTATGACCCAAATTGCCCTAAGTAAATCATCATCTCTCCCTCCTTTCCTCTCTCTCTCTCTCCCCCCCAACCTGGGTCCTCCTCCCCGGTTTTCTTTTGCACCTGCTGGATTCTCTGTTTTGACCACACAAGCGTGTGAGCCCCAGCTTCGAGGGCGCAAGGCGACCCTTGTCCGACAACCCCGAGGCGGGTGCCCCTTGCCGAAAGAGGAGCCTGCTCCGCTCACCCGAGGACAGTGTCAGTTGTCAAAGGCCCTCGCTCCCCACCGTGTTATCGCTAAACAAGACGTCAGGCGCTGACAGCTCCTTTTGACGAGGTTAACCTCGGAATGAACCAGATTTTTTCACCCCCTGTCCCAGCAATCCTGTAATTTGATGCGCGCTCAAACACACTTTGAAAGGAGCGGAGTAATTGACATGGGAATGGTTTGAATGACGCTGGAAAGCGCGTCGGCCTCTGTCGGTGTCAAAACTCCTTTTGCTTAGTGACGGCAAGCCGGCCGAAAAGGAATGCGAGAGACGCCGCTGGCAGCAGCGGCAGCCTACTGGGACCCTCGTTTCTTGGTCGTCCTCCCCAGGAAATGCTTGGCATCAGGATCCGGTGAGCACATTAAGGGTCCTGTCCACGATTTCGCAATGGCTGTTGGTTGGATTTTATTTTTACTCAGGCCCAGGGGGGTGATTTTCTGCAGGAGTGCACAGGAGCGGAGCTCCGGAGCTCCGGCAGTAAAGAGCCCAGGGGGCGAGATCATGCAAGAAGCCCCGCCCCCTGCTCCCTGCAGCCCTCAGTCAGAGCAAGAAGCAGCCAGGTAAGTTGCAGAGCTCCCCCCGGCCCAAAACATTCCAGTGGCACCTTTAAGACCAAGTTTTATTCAGGTATAAGCTCTCCCTCCTCTGGGAGGACAGATCTGCACATTCCCCCCCTCCAATAGCTAGCAATCCAAAACAGTCCAGTGGCACCTTTAAGACCAAATTTTATTCAGGTACAAGCTCTCCCTCCTCTGTGAGGACTGATCTGCACGTTCCCCCACCCAATAGCTAGCAATCCAAAACAGTCCAGTGGCACCTTTAAGACCAAGTTTTATTCAGGTACAAGCTCTCCCTCCTCTGTGAGGACAGATCTGCACATTCCCCCCCCCAATAGCTAGCAATCCAAAAGAGTCCAGTGGAGCCTGAGTGGTGGGTGTTGCCTTCTGACACACTTCCGATGAGGTCAGGGGGTGTGGCATATGCAAACAAGTCATGCTAATGAGTTATGCTAATGAGCTCCTGCACCTCTTTTTCCTCTGTGTTATACCTCTGAGGATGCCAGTCACAGTTACTGGCGAAACATCAGGTTCTACAATGCCAAAACCACGGCCACACAAGGCGGAAAATCTACAGCAACTAGTTATTACCTTCAAAGCCATTTAATATCCAGGGTGTACGTATCTCAAGCACCTCTTCTCCTGGTAGAGAACCACACACGTGATTTGGTCAGCCCACCAATTGATCTTTACCACCTCAGCTCACATAGTATTTGTCAGTTGCAAGTGGGAAGCTGATATTTTTTATGGAGCAGTTCAACTTCTGGGAGCAGAGGTAGCTTATTTGATGGGTTATACTCAAACCATGGTGCCGCGGTGGCTCAGAGGTTAAGATGCTGAGTTGCAGGCCGGGAGGTCAGCAGCTTGGCAGTTCGAGACCCGAGTGCCGCGTGACGGAGTGAGCTCCCGTCTCTGGCCCCTGCTCCTGCCAACCTAGCCGTTCGAAAGCAAGAAATTGCAAGTAGATAAATAGGTACCGCTTCGGTAGGAAGGTAATAGCGTTCCGTGCACCTCGGCGTCGAGTCATGCCGGCCACATGACCATGGAGAAGTCTTTGGACAGCGCTGGCTCTTCGGCTTGGAAACGGAGATGAGCACCGCCCCCTAGAGTCGGATTCGACTGGCTTTCGAGCAAGGGGAAACCTTGACCTTTACCTTTTTACTCAAACCATACAGTAGGGTGCCATCGGCCATATTTCACACATGTGCATTTTCACACAGCTTAATGGGCCTGTTTGTGTAGCCTCAGCCGGTGTGTTCTGGGCAGCAGAACTTGGAAGGAATCTTGCAATGATTTAAGAGGAATAAAGCATTTTCACTTCTCACCTAATATCATGTAAGAAGAACACAGACCTTAGTAACACAAGAGAACAGTGATCTAGAAGAAGAAGAAGAAAAAGAGGAGGGAGAAGAAGAAGAAGAAGAGATTGGATTTATTCCCTGCCCTTCACTACCCAAAGGGGTCTCAGAGCAGCTTACAGACTCCTTTCCCTTCCCCTCCCCACAACAGACACCCTGTGAGGTAGGCGGGGCTGAGAGAGCTCTTGACAGAAACTGCTCTTTTTCAAGAACAGCTCTTATCAGAACTGTGGCTTGCCCAAGATCATCCAGCAGCTGCAAGTGGAGGAGTGGGGAATCAAACCCGGTTCTCCCAGATTAGAGTCCGCGCACTTAACCACTACACCAAACTGGCTCTCAAGAAGAAGAAGAAGAGGAGGAGGAGGAGGAGGAGGAGGAGGAGGAGGA
>NW_015159777.1:10984-16535 GCF_001447785.1 Gekko japonicus
CCAAATTTGAGAATGGCCACAAATTCGAAGTCAGTCTCCTACACAGCCACTTCGCAGGGACGGACCTTTTGTCCGCTTGGTTGGGCTCTGTGAACTGGTAGGAAACCCACACAGGAGACCTACCAAAATTCAGAACCCACTCATCAAAACCAAGCCCCCTTCCCTTCCCTTCCCTTCACTTCCCTTCCCCACAACAGACACCCTGTGAGGTAGGTGGGGCTGAGAGAGCTCTTTCCAGAACTGCGCATGAGAGAACAGCTCTTCTTTTTTTAACAATTTTTTTATTTTCTGAAACTACAAGAAAAACAGGATGGGGAACTACAAGCTATAGGAGAAAGTAAAGCGTAACCACTAAAAACCCAAGAGGTGGAGATACTACAATTGTTACATCTCATAGCTTCTAATATGTAAGGTTATATTGTTACGTTACAAGTGAACGATCATAGTCACTTATATACTTTTTTTTAAACATTTTTTTAATTTGAGAGAACAGTTCTGAAAGAACTTACGACTGACCCAAGGTCACACCAGCAGCTGCACTGGAGGAGTGGGAAATCAAACCCGGTTCTCCCAGATGAGAGTCCGCGCACTTCACCATTACACCAAACTCCTCCCTCCTTCACAGCTGGCCACCCCCAAAGTCCATCTCTTTCCTCTTGTTGGCAGCCCACGAAGCCTCCAGCTGAACACTCTGTGCACCAACTTCCAAGATGGTCCCAAACGAACTCCCCACTAGATAACGCAGCCCTTAAACAAGGCCTTAAGAGCCTATGATTAACTTCAAGCTCTCCAGCAGGGCAGACTTGCTTCCCTCCTTTGCTTGCCGAAACTATTTTAAAAGGAGTCGGCATCCTGTGTGCTGCTACACCACTTCTGGGGGGGGGGGACCCGGAAGTGCTGTAGGGTAGCTCTAGGAACTGGAGGAAACTCTGTGGTTCCGCCCCAGAGTTCCTAGCCATTCCTAGAGCTACCCTATGTCATCACTCCAAGCCCCTCAGTAGCCGATAGTTTAAATTAAGGGCGATCAAACCAGTCGGCCGTGCATTTATAAACATTGTGAATTTTTTAAAAATTCTTACTGTTCAGCGTTTGTCAGAGTCTGTGTTATCAGCGTTATTTCGTGCATGCACGTTTCCAATCCAACTGACAAGAGCTGGACCTCTCTCCAATGCAATCGTTTAAATACCCAGCCCAACCATCCATGCCCCCAGTGAGAATTGGTTTCAGCTATTACACAGATGCAAAAATGGCTGCACGGTGGAAGGCAATTAAACTTCACCACCAGAGTTAACGGCAGCCGAGGGTCGCCAGCCTCCAGGTGGGAACTGGAGATCTCCTGGGTTCACAATTGCGCTCCAGGCAACAGAGATCAGTCCACGTGAAGGAAAGTACCTGGAGTCCTGTGTCCAGTTTTGGGCACCACGTTTTAGGAAGGATGCGGACCCGCTCGAGCGTGTCCAGAAGAGGGCAACCGGGATGGTGAGAGGGTTGGAACCCAAGTCTTATGAGGAAAGGCTGAAAGAGCTGGGTCTGTTTAGCCTGGGAAAGGGAAGGCTTAGAAGGGACACGATCGCAGTCTTCCAATATCTCAAGGGCTGTCATGTAGAAGATGGAGCGGATCTATTCTCTCTTGCTCCGGGTATGTTGTAGGTATGTAGGGCTATCTTCCGGCTGTGCTCCTGCAGAGCGCAGGGGGTTGGACTAGATGACCTGCAAGGTCCTTTCCAACTCTAACATTCTATGATTCATGAGTTACCTCGAGCGTGTCCAGAAGAGGGCAACCAGGATGGTGAGAGGGCTGGAATCCAAGACTTATGAGGAAAGGCTGAAAGAGTTGGGTCTGTTTAGCCTGGGAAAGAGAAGGCTTAGAGGGGACATGATTGCAGTCCTCAAGTATTTGAAGGGCTGTCATGCAGAAGATGGAGCAGATCTATTCTCTCTCACTCCGGATTGCAAGACTAGATCTAATGGGCGGAAATTACAAGGGTGTCGTTACCAGCTAAATAGCAGGAGAAACTTCCTAACTGTAAGAGGGGTTGAGCAGTGGAACAGTCTGCCTAGGGAGGTGGTGCATGCTCCTTCGCTGGACATTTTCAAGTGGAGGCTGGACAACCATCTTTCAGGTATGTTGTAGGGATGTAGGTATGTAGGGCTATCTTTCAGCTACGCTCCTGCAGAGTGCAGGGGGTTGGACTGGATGACCTGCAAGGTCCCTTCCAACTCTAACATTCTATTATTCTATAAAATGGCTACATAAGAACATGGACACGATGGCATGATAACCCACTGAAGTCCCTCCCCTCCCCAAACCCCGCCCTCCTCAAGCTCCGCCCCCCCACTCTCCAGGTATTTCCCAACCGGGACCTGGCAAGTCTAGTACAGCCACAAAGCTGCCCGGCATGCTGTCTGAATTGGATGGCAGCAAGGCATTGAGTTCTGAGGCTGGTTCATAAATGATCACAGGATATAGGAAGGATCTAGACAAGCTGGAACGTGTCCAGAGGAGGGCAACGGAGATGGTGAGGGGTCGGGAGATCAAGTCCAATGTGGAAAGGTTGAAGGAGCTTGGTATCTTTAGCCTAGAGAGGAGACGACTGAGAGATGATATGATAACCATCTTCAAGTCTTTGAAGGGCTGGCATACAGAGGATGGTACGGAGTTGTTTTCTGTTGCCACAGAAAGTCTGACCAGAACCAACAGGTTGAAATTAAATCAGAAGAGTTTTTGGCTGAACAGTTAGAGCGCTTCAAAAGGGAATTAGATAAGCATATGGAGCAGAGGTCCATCAGTGGCTATTAGCCACAAGGTATAGATAGGGGCTCTGGGGCAAGTGATGCTCTGTCATCTTGGTGCTTGGGGGGGGTCAACAGTGGGATGGCTTTTAGTGTTCTGGCCCCACTGGTGGACCTCCTGATGGCACTGGTATTTCTGGCCACTGTGTGATACAGAGTGTTGGACTGGATGGGCCTTTGGCCTGATCCAACATTGGCATCTCTTATGTTCTTATGTTCTTATTGGACCAGAACCAACGGGTTAAAATTAAATCAAAAGAGTTTTCGGCTGAACATTAGGAAGAACTTCCTGACGATTGGAGCGGTTCCTCAGTGGAACAGGCCTCCTCGGGAGGTGGTGGGCTCTCCTTCTTTGGAGGTTTTCAAGCTGAGGCTAGATGTCCATCTGCCATAACCCCTAGTGGGTCGCCACCTTCCTCTGCCACCACTCTGGACTTAGGGTCCCTTGGGAAGGCCCAGAGTACCCTCCGAAGCCCAACCAAAAATGCCCCTTTTAAGCCGAGAAATATAGGCGTGATGATCAGGCAGAGAACATTAAACAAATGGTTTATTAATGCAGTAATGGGGCAAGACAAGGTGCTTAAAATATATAACAGTGTCTAAGGGTAAATAAAACAAAATCTAATGCGGCTACCTATTTCTCTTAACGGGTTACTATTCAAGGCCCACAGCTTTTTATACCAGGCCTGTGCCTGTACTCACTCTGTTCCAGGTGATGGATCTTTCTCTCAAACCAGACTGTCCCGTCAGTTTAACTCTGTGAGAGAAAAGAACACAGTAGAGAAAAGAACGCAGTTCCACAGCCCACGAAGTTTAAGTAACAATCACCTCATACAATCCCTGAACACCGACTGGTTACAACCGTTGCTACGCATTGTGGAGATTGTAGGCTGTGTTTGCTTTCCACTCCCACACAGGTCTCCAGGGCCTAGGCCTCACTAGGCCTCGTCTCCCAGTCCTACACAGATCACGACACCATCTGACAGCAATGCCGATTCTGGTCCTTTCCGCACTTGGATCTCATCCTTGGTTTTATCAGAGTTCACCTTGCAACACAATACCTTGCATTTATCCCTGGTTATAACAGCATCTGTTTATCCCGGGACAAGTGTGGGGAAAAACCAGGGTGACCTCAATGTAAAGGGGAAACAAAAAAATACCCCAAGATAATTACAGGGGTGAACTCGAGTGTAGTGTAAAATGTAAGTTCCGGGACAGGGTTGAGCCAGGATTTAAGGTCTAGTGCACAATCACCCTCTGTGAACTCAGGCGGATCTTGAGAAGGGAGGGCAGGAAGGGTTGCCTCAGTACTTAGTCCTCGTGGCCCTTTCTTACACGCCTGAAAAGTACTCAGACAGAGAGTGGTTTCAGCAAAGCGTAGTTTATTCGATCAGGAACAAGACGCCTTGGCCGGCTCACAGGCCGGCTTATATTCTCCTAGAAACCGCCACCCAAAACACCCCCCACTTCCCAATGGGTTATTTACAGTGGCCGAGAGTTCCATAGGCTCTCGGCTGTGAACCTAGCTCCCTGATTGGTGCGGGCTAGGATCCGCATAGTCCATTGTCTCTTTGAGCGAAGCTCGACGTTTGCTCCTGACCGCGTGGAGCCTAAGCAGGCCACGCGGTCTGAGCTGGATACATTACAACGCCCATGGAGATGCTGATTGCCACTTCGGGGTCAGGAAGCAATTCTTCTCCAGGCCAGTTTGGCTGGAGACCCTGGAGGGTTTTTGTCCTCTTCTGGGCGTGGAACAGGGGTCACTGTGTGTGTGTGTGGGGGGGGACTATTTGTGAATTTCCCGCATTGAGTAGGAGGTTGGATTAGATGACCTGGAGGTACCTTCCATGATTCTAGGATTCCAAACCGATAACATTTGCTGGCTCCCCCAGCATGATCACTGAGATGTTTACGGCATCTCTAGCAGCATCCGTGTCACTGTGGTGGTCAGCGCAGCAACCAACATGCAGTGGGTGTGAAATGCGTGAGGATTGGCAGTAGTTGAAAAGGAGAAGGGGGCCTGGCCCAGGTACAGCTACTGTCAGAAAAGGACCAGACTCTGGGAAACATTTGCAGATGGATGAGCGGAAATGCACAGCTGTTCTTTCAGCTTGCGTGGATGGCAATTAACCGGCCTGCCAAGCCGTGACTTTTTGGAGCACGAGCGTTCCTGAAATGTGACAAACACAGGGTGATTCTGCCTCTGGCATTCGCTCCACATTTTTTTCAACTGGGAGGGGAAAGTGCAGCTCAAAACCACATTCAGATTCCCCGGGGCAATGCCGTACTGACTGCAAAGTCACCCCTGAACGGCCATAAATCCAGGGGTCATTTCCTGCAGGAGCGCACAGAAGCGGAGCTCAGGCAGTAAAGAGCCCAGGGGGTGGGATCATGCAACAAGCCCCACCCCCTGCTCCCAGCAGCCCTCAGTCAGAGCAAGAAGCAGTCAGTCAAGTTGCAGAGCCCCCCCCCCGACCCCCTAGTCCAAAACAGTCCAGTGGCACCTTGAAGACCAAGTTTTATTCAGGTACGAGCTCTCCCTCCTCTGCAAGGACAGATCTGCACGCCCCCCCTCCAATAGCTAGCAATCCAAAACAGTCCAGTGGTACCTTTAAGACCAAGTTTTATTCAGGTACAAGCTCTCCCTCCTCTGCGAGGACAGATCTGCACGTCCCCCCCCCAATAGCTAGCAAACCAAAACAGTCCAGTGGCACCTTTAAGACCAAGTTTTATTCAGGTACAAGCTCTCCCTCCTCTG
>NW_015159777.1:17094-66309 GCF_001447785.1 Gekko japonicus
AAGGTGGGGGGGCGCCCTGCCACTGTGGTATCAGACGCAACCGAGGGTGCGTCGGGGTTTTTTTTTTTTTTTGCAATCTGTTTCCGATGCGCTTAAACGGGGAACGGACGAATCGCACCTCAGCACTGAGGGCTCCCTATGGAGTGTGTGATGATGCGCATACTGAGAAGGGGGGAGAAACAAAGGCACGGAGTGGGATGGCCTGATCAGACCATCCCGATGCCATGAGTGAGCGTGCTGGAGCGATCAGAAAGGGGAAAGTCCATCCGTGGCCCGTCGCAACCCGTTTGCTACCGGACTTTCCCTGGTGTCTTTTTACTCCACTTCCGCAGCGGAGCAAAACGGGTTGCCAACGGGTGCGGGGCGCTTCCCAGATGTTCGTGTCTGATGGCGTCCTTTAAATCCGCTCCGCATACCTATGGCACAGCTAATTGTGCGTGTGATCGCAACCAAAGAAAGGGAAAGCCACCATGCAGTGTGGAGGGTACCATAAAATCCGATGATCAAAGAAAGTGACAGCAGCATGCAATGCAGATAGGGTTGCCAAGTCAGAAACTTACCGCAGTGGGGAACTCCCGGCCAGCGTCTGGAGTGCGCACACGCGCCGCATCCACGTCACCCGGATGACCGTGGCCCCGCCCCCAGCGTGTCCGGCGTACCTGTGTCACTTCCGGGTGACGTGCACATGGGGGTGGAGTTCCCCCCGGGGCCCGATCTGCCGCCGGCGGGGAACGGGCCTCTGGGGCGGGGGGTTCCCCACCCCCTGGGGGGACTTGGCAAGCCTAAATGCAGGGGGGAATTCCTGTTCCAACCTGGGCTTGGTAAAACAATGGAGGGAAAAGCCAATGCAGGATTGCCAAAGGACAGAATATTGCTCACCGCCACTGCTGACGCTGCACACTGGCTGCAAAACGAAGACCAGAGGTTGCCGTGGGCCAAAAATATATTCTCTCTGTGAACAAGACACGACTCTAGCCACAAAGATCCAACAGCCGCGGTCTCATTGTGATGTTCCGGTGCGACACTCTGAGAATGCAACTAGGAGGAGAATAGGGGGCCATGTTGGGTAGTATACGATTGCCATGTGACCCATAGGGCGACAGCTCGTCCTCATTCTTTCTGGTTCAGCTCCTCGTATCTGTGGCAGGGTTGCCAGATATGTCCTGGCCACCAACAGGGAAGAGGGGGAACTACTGGCAGAAGGGGAGGCCTAACCCGGCATCTCAGCAACATGGCCAGCAACATGGGGACATCACTTCCGGCACACACCGGAAGTGACATCATTGCGTTGCCGGGGACGGTAGAAGCCATTTTTGCCCAAATACCAGAGCATCCCAATGTTGCCAGAAGTGGTGGTGTTGTGCCACTGGCCCTGAGATGCTGGGATGGGCGAAGTGCTGACATCACTTCTGACGAGGGCTAGAATGGTTTCCATTTGGGTCTGTAGGACCAAGTTGCCTGTTGATTTCCTTCACAAGACATGAGGATCAGTCCCCTGGGGAAGCTGGTAGATCAGGGGTGTCAAACATGCCGCCCGGGGGCTGGATCAGGCCCCCGGAGGGCTTCTATCAGGCCCGCGGTGGAACTGGCTGCCTTCTGCTGCTGCTTCCAGTTCTGCTGCTGCTGCGTCATCGTAGGTTTGCAGCTTACAGATACACACCTGAACAGCACACTCGAGATTGCAACAGCACAGACATTTTGATGCAATAATTCAGAGCAAGGGGTGTCAGTTATCAGACACTGTTAAATAAACAAAATATTGCAAGAGTGCTAATGTTTTAAGCATGGTTTTATTTTGTTTAAAAAAAAAACCTTTGTGTTTGTGTCCTTTATAAAGGAGCTCCCTGCTCCTTGGGAGGAAAGCGATGGCGAACCTAAACAGCATGATAAAAAGTAGAGACATCACCCTGCCAACAAAAGTCTGCATGGTCAAAGCAATGGTATTCCCAGTAGTCATGTATGGCTGCGAGAGTTGGACTATAAGGAAGGCCGAGTGCCGAAGAATAGATTCTTTTGAACTATGGTGCTGGAGAAGACTCTTGAGAGTCCCTTGGACTGCAAAGAAGATCAAATCAGTCAATCCTAAAAGAAATCAACCCTGACTGTTCCCTGGAAGGTCAGATAATGAAACTGAAGCTCAAATACTTTGGCCACCCAATGAGAAGGGAGCACTCACTGGAGAAGACCCTGATGCTGGAAAAGATTGAAGGCCAAAGAAGACGGGGACGGCAAAGGATGGGATGGTTAGACAGTGTCATAGATGCAACGAACATGAAATTGAGCCAACTTCAGAGGACGGCGGAAGACAGGAGGGCCTGGCGGGAGCTGGTCCATGGGGTCGCGATGAGTCAGACTCGACTGTGCGACTGAACAACAACAACAACCTTTATAAAGTTGATATCTCCGTTACCAGGCATTACATTTTATGACACGCATGGCCCGCCCCAAGGTTTCATTTATGTCAGATCCGGCCCTCATAACAAATGAGTTCAACACCCCTGTGGTAGATCTTCCTAAATCCCCACAATAACAACACGTAGATGTACACATCATATCGTCTCATCCTCTTCCTCAACAATGCTCAAAAATCCATCTTTTAAGTGTCGCCTTCCAAAGAACAAGCCAGGGCGTGAGGATGGCCAGTGTTTTCAAACGGTGGTCACCACCCGTAAGGTGGGAAATCCACGATCATCCGCAGAATTTAGGGTTGCCAAGCCCCTCCTGGCCACTGGTGGGGGATGGGGGGCAGGAGATTTGGAGATGGACCCTGGAGAGGACAGGGACTTCAGTGGGGTACAATGCCATAGAGTTCCCCCTCTGAAACATCCAATTTCTCCAGGGGAACTGATCTTTGTAGTGTATTCAGAGATGAGCTGTAATTCTGGGGGATCCCCAGGTCCCCCCTGGAGGCTGGCATCCCCAGCAGGACTGGCGGAGCACCCTTCATGCTTGACGCAAGGAGAGCAGGTTGTATCCTACCACTCCACTCACAACATGGCAGCTACCTGTCTCTGGCACTCGGAGCCTCCCACATCAGGAGAAGCCAGTTTGGGGTAGCGATTAAGACTGGTGGACTCTAATCTGGAGAACTGGGTTTGATTCCTCACTCCTTCACATGCAGCCAGCTGGGTGACCTTGGGTCAGTTACAAGTTCTCTCAGAGCTGTTCTCGGAAGAGCTCTCTCAGCCCCAGCCTACCTCACGGGGTGTCTGTTGTGGGGAGGGGAAGGGAGATTGTAAGCTGCTTTGAGACTCCGAGTGAAGGGCGGGGTATAAATCCAGTCTCCTCCTCCTCCTCCTCCTCCTCCTCCTCCTCCTCCTCTTCCTCTACTTCTTCTTCTCCTCCTCAGTGGCAGGTGCTGCGTTCAGCTCAGCAAACCACAGGATATGACCCAAAGTCCCCAGAAATGCAGAAAGGAATAAAAATCTTTTGTGTCTCTGTGTGTGCGTTTGTGTATGTGTGAAAACACAGTCTGAAGAAAGGAGGAGGGGGGCCTATTTATCAGATGATCATAACACAAACAAACACGTCATCATCATAATTTGGGGTTCTTTTAAAAAAAAAATTAAATTCCAAATCTTTTAATTGCAGCGTGAGGGAAACGAGAGAAGGGTGGAACTATTCAAAAAGAAAACGGAGGACGTATTGTTGAGGAAATGACACCGAAGGTGCAGAACAGCACTGGTTGCGTGTCTGACTGTGTGTGAGTTTTGTGTGGGTATTTGTGTGGGGATTCAAGGCCCTTTGTCAAAAAACGAGAGGTGGGGGGGGAAGCGAGAAAGAGAGAGAAATCCCGTTCAGGAGCATTTCAATTAACAAAGTAGGATGGTTTACCTGATAAAATGTTCCCTGTGTGAATGTAATTGCATATTTATGTCCCACAGAGATTTTTTAATTTCTGTTCAGTTTGTTTGCCTTGGAAGTATTTGTCACCGGGAAGGGGGGAGAAAAAAAGGTTCTTCGTGTGTAATTTTTAAGGAGGCATTTAGCCGACTGCGCAGCTTGTTTTCGTTTTAGATTTATTTCACTGAGGGAACTTGGAAAACGATGCCTTTTTCGCAGCCCCGGATAGACAATATAATCTCGCTCAAGAAGAGAGGCGAGATTTCAAAAAGCAGAGAGGAAGCGCCGTTGAAGGGGGCACCGTCGAGGACCTGTTGTTATGTTTTGCAGTGCCTATACGTTATTGTAATTTTTTTTTCCTTCCCCCTCATCCTCTATGGCTTGGAACAACTTTTATCCGCCTTCCAATATTTTATGCTTTCGTCGCTTGCCAAGCAGAGGCCTAGCTCAGCAGGGGCTCAAAGTCCTGTCTCCTTCCGCATGGTGTTAGTCTGTCGCTGGTGCAGGGAAGAGATTGATTTTAATTTGAGGTGGTTGATTCACACGCCGCCTTTCTGGCCCCTCGGGGGGGCTCCCCCCCCCCCAGGGGACGCCCGCAATTTAAAAGCCGGTTTAAAATAGAGGAATTTCACATGACCTTTTTTAACCCGTTTTTGAAGCCGTTTTTGTTCCGTCGTGGAGTAAAATGGTATAGGGCTTCCATTTCACACATGGCTTTCCCCTTTCGGTAAAGAGCTGGATCTGAAGTGGTTTGCCATTTCAGACTGCACCGCTTTTTCCCGTTTTCCCCCCACCGCTTTAGAGCGCTATAGCGCTTTAGTGCTATAACACAAAACTCCATGCATTCCAATGGGATTGATATAATGCTGTTGTGTCATGGCGTTATACCATTATAGCACTATAGCGCTATAAAGCGAACATTTCAAAAAAAAATCAGAGATCACCCGCGCAGGCGAAAAACGGTGGGAAAGAGCGTATCAGAGCCGGGAGAGGAAACTGAAGACTACTTGGAAGCGGTTGACAGGTAAAACGCTTCAGCCCTGTTTCCTAAATGGGACAGAAGTGTTTGTGTGTGAAATTACAAATATATTCCGGTAGGGAACCAGTTTGAAAACGGTTCTGTCTGAAATGACAGACCAGAAACCATTTGGGAACCGTTCCTCTTCCGGATTATATCATCTGTCTGAAATTCCTTATAGTTATAGCGACACAAGAGAATACAGGACTGCCACAGATTTTTAAAAAACAGCGCACTGTCATACATTATGGAAAGAACCGGAAAGCCAGTGCGGTGTAGTGGTTGGAGGACGTGGAAGGCACGGCCAGTGTGGCGCGGTGGTTAAGAGGGGGGCTTTTTTCCTGCTGGAACGCGGTGGAACAGAGTTCCAGAACCTCTTTGTGGAAATAAAGTTAGGGCACTTTGTGGAAATAAAGTTAGGGCTGCCAGCCTCCAGCTCCCCCTTTTAAAACTGTTTTCCAGACTACAGAGAACAGCTCCCCTGGAGAAAATGGCTGCTTTGAAGGGTGGACTCTCTGGCATGGGACCATGCTAAGGCCCCTCCCCTCCCCAAGCTCCTCCCTCTCCTGGATCCACCCCCAAACTCTCAGGGTATTTCCCAACCCAGACCTGGCAACCCTATTAAAAGTTCATGATATTGTTTCAGACAATCCTGTGTGTTTCTCCGTCAATTCCCTCTTGAGAGTTCCGGCCCCTTTTTTTAAAAAAAGCCCTGGTTAAGAGTGTCAGACTAGAATCTGGGAAAACCCCGGCCTTCACTCGGAGTCTCCGAGCGGCTTACAATCTCATTTCCCTCCCCCTCCCCACAACAGACACCCTGAGAGGTCGGTGGGGCTGAGAGAGCTCTTTCGAGGACTGCTCCTGAGAGAACAGCTCTGAGCGAACTGCATGTGGAGGAGTGGGGAAATCAAAACCCGGTTCTCCCGGATCAGAGTCCGTGCACGTAACCACTGCACCGAACTGGCTCTCTAGGTGGTCTGCCGTTGCCTCCCTCTGCATCACGACCCCGGTATTCCTTGGAGGTCTCCCACCCAAACACTAGCCAGGGCCGCCCCTGCTTTAGCTCCCGAGATCTGAGGAGATCGGGCTTGCCTCGGGCGGGCGGAGGAAGAAGCCCTCTCGGCCCTGGTGGGGGTGTTCCCAAGCCCCTTTGGGCTCTCTTCTGTTTTTAAAAAGCCTCTCCCCACAACTGCCGGGTGTCTTCAAGGAACCCAAGTAGGCTCCAGTAAACCCGGAGTAGGGTTCCCAACTCTGAGTTGGAGATTTGGGAGGTGGAGCCTAAGAAGGAGAGTGTTTGGGGAGGGAACGCACCTCGATAGAGTCCGCCCTCCGAAGCGGCCATTTTGTCCCATGAAAGTGACCTCTGTTTGGTGTCGTGGTTAAGTGGGCGGACTCTAATCTGGGAGAACCGGGTTTGATTCCCCTACTCCTCCACTTGCAGCTGCTAGATGACCTTGGGCAAGCCCTAGTTCTGATAAGAGCTGTTCTCTCAAGAGCAGTTTCTGTCAAGAGCTCTCTCAGCCCCACCTGCCTCACAGGGTGTCTGTTGTGGGGAGGGGAAGGGGAAGGAGATTGTAAGCTGCTTTGAAACTCCTTTGGGTAGTGAAGGGCAGGATATAAATCCAATCTCTTCTTCTTCTGGATGACCATGGACCAGCCGTAGGTCTGACAAGAGCTGTCCTTGAAAAAGGGCAGTTTCTGTCAAGAGCTCTCTCAGCCCCGCCTACCTCACAGGTAGGTTTGCCATGTGTACTCACCCTTTGGAGCGGGGGAGCCTTGCTGGGCTCCGGGAGATCGCGTCGGACATGCGTCGGACACGCACAGGAAGTGACGTGCTACGTCGCTCACGTTGGGGGCGTGGCCCAGATCGTCGCAGGGGGCCATTTTCCCCCGGCGATCTGGGCCACGCCCCCAATGTGAGCGACATGTCGGTGACGCAGCTTCGGGGGCGGAGTTCCCCCCGGGGTCCGATTCCGCAGCCCTACTCACAGGGGGTCTGGGAGTGCCGCCCGGGGTCCGATTCCGCAGCCCTACTCACAGGGGGTCTGTTGTGGGGAGGGGGAGGGAAAGGAATTTGTTCGCCGCTCTGAGACATCTTCGGGTAGTGAAAGGCGGGGTATAAATCCAGTCTCCTCCTCCTCCTCCTCCTCCTCCTCTTCTTCTTCTTCTTCTTCTTCTTCTTCTTCTTCTTCTTCTTCTTCTTCTTCTCTGTCATCGGGAGATCAGTTGTAATTCCAGGAAATCTCCAGTCCCCAGCTGGGGATTGGCAGCCTTAACCAGGATGTAACTCTTTAAAAAGTAAGGTCCCATTTGGCTCTCCGACAGGGCAGTTCCCCACAGGAGATCCCTTTTCACTGATCTCAGGATTCAGGCCAGTGCCTGGGAAATTGAGAAGGAGGCCTGGTAGAGCCCGATGTCGTCACATCCCGGGAGGGAAGCAGGGTCAGTAGGTTGAAGGGAGGCCACCAAGGAAGGCTCTGCAGAGGAAGGCGACGGCCAAACCACCGCTGCTTCTCACTGGCCTTGAAAGCCCCTTGCTGGGGTCACCATAAGTTAGAAGTTAAGCAGCGTCAGATCTTGGATTGGAGACCACCAAGGAAGGCTCTGCAGAGGAAGGCGACGGCCAAACCACCGCTGCTTCTCACTGGCCTTGAAAGCCCCTTGCTGGGGTCACCATAAGTTAGAAGTTAAGCAGCGTCAGATCTTGGATTGGAGACCACCAAGGAAGGCTCTGCAGAGGAAGGCGACGGCCAAACCACCGCTGCTTCTCACTGGCCTTGAAAGCCCCTTGCTGGGGTCCCCGTAAGTCGGGCTGTGACGTGACGGCGCTTGACACAAACGTATTGGGAACGTGAGAGATTCGTTTTGCTGTGTGTAAAAGCAAAGCGATGCTCTTTGCGCTGACACCGAGGGGTCTAAAATGGCAGCGGCCGACCATAAAAGAGATCCCGGAGTTCTGCTCCACAGCTTGATGAAAATGTCGACTCAGTGTGAGCCTTCGGTGGAAATGGCAAATTCTATGCTAGGGATTATTAAGAATGGGATTGAAAACAGAACAGCCGGTATCACCATCCCTTTGTACAGAGCTGTGGAGCGGCCGCTTCTGGAACGCTGTGCAGATTTGGAAAAAAGACTGCTGTCCCTCTGAACGCATACGGGGACACACAACCCTGCCTTTTACCGAATCAGACCATCTGTCCGTCAAGGTCAGGACGGTCTACTCAGACGGGCAGGAGCTCTCCAGGCAGGGTTGCCAGGTCCCCCCAGCCACTGGCGGGGGATGGAGAGGAGGACTTACGGGGAGAAAGAGAAAGGCCTAGGCCTCGTCTCCAGCGTCACACAGGAAGTGATGTCATCACCAATGCACCCTCTAAGCTGTGGAGTCTCATGAGCAAGAATTCTACTTTGTGAGCTCCTGGCATTAAAGTTGTGAGCGAGCGGTTTGGCTGCCGCATAAATCAGTTTGCTCTGGAGCCCTCCTTCCTGAGCTAAGACAAAAATATGTGAGGCGGAGGCTAAAGAACTGTGAGCTAGCTCACACTCACTCAGCTTAGGGGGAATACTGGTCATCACCAATGTTCCCTCTAAGCTGTGGAGTCCTGTGAGCAGAAATTCTACTTTGTGAACTCCTGGCATTAAAGTTGTGAGCGACTGATTTGGCTTTTGCATAAATTAGTTTGCTCTGGAGCCCTCCTTCCTGAGCTGAGACAAAAATGTGTGAGCCGGAGGCTAAAGAACTGTGAGCTAGCTCACACTCACTCAGCTTAGAGGGAACACTGGTCATCACATAGGTGGCACTCTGGTATTTGGGCAAAAACTGTATAGTAAAAATGGCTTTTCCCATAGAGTTTTTGCCTAAATATCAGAGTGTCATCCACAGTGGATTGCCATCTCTGGGTTGCGAAGTACCTGGAGATTTGGGGGGTGGAGCCTAGGGAGAGCGGGCTTTGGGGGGGGGCCTCAGCAGGGTACAATGCCATACAGTCCACCCTCCAAAGCAGCCATTTGCCAGGGTTCTTTAGGGTTGCCAAGTCGCGGCGGGGGATCGTAGGTCTTCACAGAATACTTGCCGCGGGGACAGCGAGACGCGTTGCACCTGCCGTCGCCAGGATGCTCTGGCAACGGGGCACCAAACAGCCCCGTTTCCAGAGCGACGCATAGCGTCATGTCCTGGCGACGGCGGTGCAACACGTCTCGCCGTCCCCACGGCAAAGACATGCAGATCCCCTGCCGCGATTTGGTGAGATTTGGCAGGCCTAGGGTCCGTAGTCAGGTTACGCAACACAGGGCTTCATGAGAAGATAACTGTTTATTGGTAGATCCAGTACTAGAGACACGTGTACAGCTTGTGTCAGGAATGGCCGCCAATACTAGGGCCTCTGACTTATACTAGAATCAAACATCCCCCCACCACCACCGGAAGCATGAGCCAATGGATACATCTCATGTGCGTGGGCAAAGCAAGCAGGCAAAGCAAAAGCTGTTAACTTTCCCAGCCGGGTAAAACTGCAGCTGGAGCATCTACAAGGTCAAGGATAAGATAGCAAACAGTTGGTGATCCAGGGAGAGCTGCGACAGAAAACAGGAGGGCACCCCTCCACATTCCGGACCTATGACAGGACTACCTGACACCATTTTCTCCAGGGATATTGACTTTGGTTGTCTAGAGAACTACTGTAATAGTGTGAGATATCCAGATCCCACCTGGAGACTGGCAAATCCATCTTCCCTATGAAGAAAAGCGAAGGGATATGGGGTGGTTTAGTTGAGGAAAAAATAGGACTGGGGGATTGTGTTATGGGTTTTTTGAACTGTACACGGAGTGGGGAAAGTGAGTAGAGAAAGCTTCTTCCCCCCCCCCTCCAGAATATTAGAATCTGGGGGTACCCAAAGACGGGGGGAAGAAGAGCCACCCTCTCGAGTACCTTGGATAAAGGGCAAGATAAAAGTTGTTAGATGGACCATGAAACGGTGGTATTGTGGGTCCGCTGCCACATAGAATCTAGGGTTGCCAACTCCAGCTTGGGAATTTCTGGAGATTTTGGGGGGGGTGCCCGAGGAGAGCAGAGTTTGTGGATGAAGGGAGATCGGCAGGGGGGCTGTGATGTCACAAGTGGAAAGGCAGCATATAAATTGGCCAAAGGGATGAACCAACGACCGAAGCTACCGCCGAAGATGACGCCACGACGGCTCTAGCACCTCCATCGCCTCCACGTCAGCATAATATTACTCTATATTCATTGATTTCAGACATTTTACCCCAGCTTTCCACTCAAACAGGGCTTGGGTTGCCAGCCAGGTGGGTCCTGGAGATCACCTGGAACTACAACTGATCCCACGGACAAAAGAAGTCGGTTTCCTTGGAGAAAATGGCTGCTGTGGAGGAGCATTATACCCTGATAACAACCCTCCTCTGGCCAAACCCCACTCCCCCAAGCTCCGCCTCCAAAATCTCCAGGAATCCCCCAACATAGAGTTGGCAACCCTATTTCTGGCTGCTTTTTCTTCTGTACTCCAGGTGGGAGAGAGATTGGGTTTATGCCCCGCCCTTCACTCAGAGTCTGAGAGCGGTTTACACTCTCCTTCCCTTCCCCTCCCCACAACAGTTGTACCCCCAAATCTTTAAGGATTTCCCTAGGGATGCCAGCCGCCAGGTGGGACCAGGGGATCACCTGGAATTACAGCTCATCTCCAGACTACACAGATCAGTTTCCCCGGAGAAAAGGGATGCTCTAGAGGGTGGGTTCCATGGGATTATACCCCAAGAAAGTCCGCGCACGTGGTTGGGTCAACACGTGGTCAGGCGAAGGACCTGAGCTCCGTCTCCAAAGACCAGGGCTATTTTGGGGCAGGAACGCACAGGAACAGAGTCCCGGCTGGCTTCAGAGTTGGCCACGCCCACTACAGCCAAAACCTCTGCATGCATGGCTACAGAGGGAAGGCCTGGAGAGCGACCCCTCTCAGAGACTCCGGTGCGGGCGGGCCAGGGGGGGTCCTGGAAGGATTGGGAAGGCATTTAATTGCCTTCCCCGGCCTGTCCAAGGGTCGGCTTGCCCGGTCTCCCTGCGGGGCACCCGGGCAAGCCAAGGGAAGGCACGGGGGTGTGGCCTAGTGTGTTAATGAGCTGTGCTATCAAGGGTGTGGCCTGATGTGCTAATGAGTTTGTGCTGGTGGGTGTGGCCTATTACGCTAATGAGTTCCTGCTGGGCTTTTTCTACCAAAAAAGCCCTGCCAAAGACAATAGCCCAAACGGATCCTAGTGCGCACCTTTTGGGAGGCTAAGATCCTAGGCGGGACCTATGGGTCTAGGGGTGCACTGTAAATAGCCTATCATGTGTGTGGGTGGGTGTGGTGTGATTTAGGACTATAGGCCGGTCTGCGAGCTGGCTAAATCATCTCAAGATTTGAATGTAACTAATAAAGTATGAGCTGTAATCGCTCTGCAACGCGTCAGCCTCAGTATTTTATGCCCACTGAGGTTCCTGTCCTCCCCAGTCTCCACCCTCCAAATTTCCAGGAGTTTCCCAATCTGGATTTGGCAATCCTGCCCCCCCCCCCATCCCTAGCCAGTGGTCCCGGCTACACAGAGCAGTCAACACGAATTTGCAACTCAGTATTGAGACCACGGAGAAGTCTTCGGACAGTGCTGGCTCTTCGGCTTGGGAACAGAGATGAGCACTACCCCCTAAAGTCGGGTCCGAGCACAGGAAACCTTTACCTTTGTTGCGATCCACAAGTCTCCATTTGTCCAAAGTCCGGAAAGAGAATGAAAGAGAAGACGCATCGAGTCCCTGCTGGCTCTCTCTAAATGTCTCTTCTTGGAGCTTCATTCGTGTGGGGTCTCATCGAAGGAATAGGTAAGCTACTTGTCATGCCTTGCCGACGGCAGATGGGACATTTCCGAGTTGCTTTGGAGAGGGAGGGAAGGAAGGAGAAAGAGATTATACTCATTACTTATTGTGCCCCTCAGGAACTAGAGCAGACGATGCGGTCTTTAAAAGGTTTTCGGATATCTCAGAGCGCAGGGCTGAATATCTTTTTTTTTTTTCATCTGATTAATACCATAGGCCCCCGCGCCTTGGACCGTCCATCCGCAGAGGTCCCCCTTCCAGTTCGGCTCAGCGATAAACACAGAAATGCTAACGCGAACAAGCCAGGTTCGATGGCCTCCGGCGATCCGTAGGTTGCCGCATCAACCGATCTCTCCCTTTCGACACCCACGCGGGAAAGATAACACGCACAATTCGGCGAAAAGGGACCTTCTCGACCCCCCCCCTTCCGCCGCCATCTGCATTCAAAATTCGCAAATATGCATGTATATGAAGTTGGAGGGGAGGCATTTGAAGCAAGGGGGAGAGGGGAGGGGAACGGGGGGGGGAATAATCATCGCCTCCACCGCCAGGGTTACCGATACGGGTTAGTGGGTTGGATAGATGTGAGCAAGAAAAACACCTTTATAAGCAAATGAATATTGCAGGCCGTAAAGCAGGGGTCCCCGACCTTTTTGAGCCTGTGGGCGGACGCCTTCGGAATTCTGACATGGCGTGGTGGGTGCAGGCGCAACATGGCTGCCGCGGGAGGCGGGGTCAGCCACAAAATGGCTGTTGCGGCTTACTATCAGTCACACATAAGAACTTAAGAGACGCCAATGTTGGATCAGGCCAAAGGCCCATCCAGTCCAACACTCTGTATCACACAGTGGCCAGAAATACCAGGTGCCATCAGGAGGTCCACCAGTGGGGCCAGGACATTAGAAACCCTCCCACTGTTGACCCCCCCAAGCACCAAGATGACAGAGCATCACTTGCCCCAGAGCCCCTATCTATACCTTGTGGCTAATAGCCACGGATGGACCTCTGCTCCATATGCTTATCTAATTCCCCCTTGAAGCCGTCCATGCTTGTAGCCGCCACCACTTCCTGTGGCAGTGAATTCAAAGTGTTAATCACTCTTTGGGTGAAGAAGTACTTCCTTTTATCCGTTCTAAACCGACCGCTCAGCAATTTCATGGAGTGCCCACGAGTTCTTGTATTGTGAGAAAGGGAGAAAAGTACCTCTTTCTCTACCTGCTCTTTCCCATGCATAATCTTATAAACCTTGATCATGTCTCCCCTCAGTCGTCGTTTCTCCAAGCTAAAGAGCCCTAAGCGCCTTAACCTTTCCTCATAGGGAAAGTGTTCCAACCCTTTTATCATTCGAGTTCCCCTTTTCTGCACTTTTCCCAAAGCTATAATATCCTTTTTAAGGTGTGGTGACCAGAACTGCACACAGTATTCCAAATGAGGTCGCACCATTGATTTATATAGGGGCATGATGATATTGGCTGATCTGTTTTCAATACCCTTCCTAATAATCCCCAGCATAGCATTGGCCTTCTTTATTGCAGTCACACACTGTCTCGACATTTTCAGTGAGTTATCTACTACAACACCAAGATCTCTTTCTTGATCAGTCTCTGCCAGTTCGGACCCCATCAACGTGTATTTATATTTAGGATTTGTGGCTCCAATGTGCATCACCTTGCACTTGGCCACATTGAACCCCATTTGCCATGTTGACACCCACTCGTCCATCCTTGACAGATGCCTTTGGAGTGCCTCACAATCCTCACTGGTTTTCACCACCCTGAACACAGCAAAGACCCTTGTGCTGTGGGGGCACCTGCTGCCAGAGCACCACCCCTCAAATCTCCAGTGGCCAATCAGAAGCCTTGTGGGGCAAAAGGAAAACCCCACCTGGCCCCACCCGCTCTCTAAGGGATGCAAAAGAAGGTTTCAGAGGGTGCCAGGGTGCCCACATTGGAGACCCTTGATCCAAACACTCATACCGACCTTCCAGGATCTATATGGATGATTTATCAGGATGTGACTGACTCGGGTTGATCCTTAAACTAGATTGTACTCTGCAAAGTTCTACACAAAATAGCAAAACTGGGACCCGTGGTCTGCCAAAGGCCAACGAATTGTCGCATGTATGGCATTTTGTTGTTGTGGAATGAGCTTGTATGAGCTCAGAGGCGAGCCTGCCTTATTCAAGCCATCTGGGGAAGTCCAATGGGGGAAAAGATGAGAGGGGGAGGAGGAAGAGGAGGAGGAGGAGAAAGAAGAAGAGATTGGATTTATACCCTGATGCTAGGAAAGATTGAAGGTCAAAGAAGACGGGGACGGCAAAGGATGAGATGGTTAGACAGTGTCATAGATGCAACGGACATGAAGCTGAGCCAACTTCAGAGAACGGCGGAAGACCGGAAGGCCTGGTGTGATCTGGTCCATGGGGTCGCGAAGAGTCGGACTCGACTGCGACTGAACAACAACAACAGCTTCACTCGGAGTCTCAGAATGGCTTACAATCCCGTTCCCTTCCCCTCCCCACAACAGACACCCTGTGAAGTTGGTGGGGCTGAGGGAGCTCTTTCGGGGACTGCCCTTGAGAGAACAGCTCTGAAAGAACTTGTGACCGACCCAAGGTCGCACCGGCGGCTGCATGTGGAGGAGTGGGGAATCAAACGTCGTTCTCCCAGATTAGAGTCCGTGGTCCTACACCAAACTGTCTCTAGATTTTCGGAAGTGTGATTTCAAAGAACAAAAACTTGGGATCAACAAAAACTCGGAGACTTCCTGGGGAAAGGAAATCCTCCTTAGTTACTAGGGGTGGTGGAAAGTGCCGTCAAGTGGCACCCAATTTATGGTGACTTCTCGTGAAGTTCTGAAGGCAAGAGAGGAGCAGAGGTGGTTGGCTGTTGCCTGCCTCTGTGTAGCAACTCTGGACGTCCTTGGTGGTCTTCCATCCAAGTCCTAACCATGGCTGACCCTACTTTCGCTTCCAAGATCAGACAAGATGTGGCTAGCTTCAGCCATTCGGGTCAGAGGCTCCGTCACTACATTAACAAAAAGAAGCTCCTCAGGAAACGGCCAATCCATACGCAAAAGAACCTCCTCAGGAAAGCTCCTCCATTAGCATGTCACAGCCTGGGGGCACTTTTTGTAGCAGGAACGTCTTTGCATGTTAGGTGACACACCCCTACTGTAGCCAATCCTCCAAGATCTTACACAGCTCTTCTTATAGGGGCTCTTGGAGGATTGGCTACATTAGGGGTGTGTCGCCTAATATGCGAAGGAGTCCCCGCTACAAAAAGAGCCCTAATGACTCAGCCCCGCCCCACCTTCCTGAGTAGATATAAATTACCTGCCTACCATTTTTCTTCTCACCTTGACACAGAGAGTACTCTGTCTTTCTGTGTTATACCTCTGAGCAGGAGTCATTTCCTGCAGGGGCGCACAGGAGCGGAGCTCCGGCAGTAAAGAGCCCAGGGGGCGGGCACATACAACAAGCCCCACCCCCTGCTCCCAGCAGCCCTCAGTCAGAGCAAGAAGCAGCCAGGTAAATTGCAGAGCCCCCCCCCGCCCCGCCCCCAGTCCAAAACAGTCCAGTGGCACCTTTAAGATCAAGTTTTATTCAGGTACAAGCTCTCCCTCCTCTGTGAGGACAGATCTGCACACTCTCCCCCCCCCCAATAGCTAGCAATCTAAAACAGTCCAGTGGAACCTGAGTGGTGGGTGTTGCCTTCTGACACACTTCCAGTGATGTCACGGGGTGTGACATATGCAAATAAGGTATGCTAATATGTTATGCTAATGAGCTCCTGCTCCTCTTTTTCTACGAAATGACCCCTGCCTCTGAGGATGCGAAATGTCAGGTCCTACAATGCCAAGACCACGGCCAGACTACCCGGAAAATCTACAACAGCTGATGAACTCTGGCCGTGAAAGCCTTCGACAGCATTTTTAAAAAAACATTGTGCTGGATCATTGCAAAGACCATCACCTATCTTTTAGTCCTCAAGGAGTCTGGATGTACCTGGGAACTTTACTGTCCCTCCACCCCGTGTATGTTTTAAGTGCCATCAAAATGCTTCCAACTTATGGCTACTCTATGAATTAATGACCTCCAGAATGTCCTATCATTTATTTATTTATTTAATTATTTATTTACATGTGATTTGTATACCGCCCATGACACCTAATGGGAAAAAATTCACAGAGTACTACAGCGTAGTAATCCTACCTAGGGCCACAATGCAGTGAGGGGAGGGGGTAGCCTACCAGCACCCTTTATTCGGCATCGTCCTTTCTTCTCTGGCAGCTTCCTTGTTGTTCCAGTGATCCAGACGGCTGTCGGCCGGGCTCGAGCAGGCTGTCTCGGTTTTTCTCTCCCTCGGAGCGACGCGTCTCGGGCGTAGCTTCGGCCAATGTCCTGACGGCTCCTGCCGTGCTGCATCCCACGTCAGCGCGTTGCTCCGGCTCCAGCTCCGCCTCCGCTCGATCCAGCCGCTGCCTTTCCTGGGTCGCTCTCCGCCGCCGCCATTGCTTTCTCGCCGCCGCTGCCGATTCTCCTTTTCCTTACTGCTGCCGATCGCCTTCCCAGCGTAAGCCAGGAGGAGGGTGCCCCCTGCCACCTAGGGCAGGTACCCATTCCTCTGTTGTTATTAGAGCCGCTGGGTTGGCGGGAGCTGGGACGAGGGCCGGGGGCTCAACCCGGCCGCGGTGGGGATTCGAACAGCCATTGTGGCTGTTTGCTACAGATGTTATCAGCAGGTGTTGTATTGCCTGATAGTCTTGTGCAGGTCTTCCACTGAAAATGTCGAGACAGTGTGTGACTGCAATAAAGAAGGCCAATGCTATGCTGGGGATTATTAGGAAGGGTATTGAAAACAGATCAGCCAATATAATAATGCCCCTATATAAATCAATGGTGAGACCTCATTTGGAATACTGTGTGCAGTTCTGGGCACCACACCTTAAAAAGGATATTATAGCTTTGGAAAAAGTGCAGAAAAGGGCAACTCGAATGATAAAAGGGTTGGAACACTTTCCCTATGAGGAAAGGTTAAAGCGCTTAGGGCTCTTTAGCTTGGAGAGAAGACGACTGAGGGGTGACATGATCGAGGTTTATAAGATTATGCATGGGAAAGAGCAGGTAAAGAAAGAGGTACTTTTCTCCCTTTCTCACAATACAAGAACTCGTGGGCACTCCATGAAACTGCAGAGCGGTCGGGTTAGAACGGATAAAAGGAAGTACTTCTTCACCCAAAGAGTGATTAACACATGGAATTCACTGCCACAGGAAGTGGTGGGTGCTACAAGCATGGACGGCTTCAAAAGGGAATTAGATAAGCATATGGAGCAGAGGTCCATCAGTGGCTATTAGCCACAAGGTATAGCTAGGGGCTCTGGGGCAAGTGATGCTCTGTCTTCTTGGTGCTTGGGGGGGGTCAACAGTGGGAGGGCTTCTAATGTCCTGGCCCCACTGCTGGACCTCCTGATGGCCCCTGGTATTTCTGGCCACTGTGTGACACAGAGTGTTGGACTGGATGGGCCTTTGGCCTGATCCAACATTGGCGTCTCTTATGTTCTTATGTTCTTATGTTCCAAACTGAGGGCCCCTGTGGCTTCTTTGATGGAGTCCATCCATCTCCTGTTGGGTCTTCCTGTTTTCCCGCTGCCTTCAACTTTGCGTAGCATTATTGTTTTTCTCCAGTGACTCTCGCCTTCTCCTAATGCGACCAAAGTACAACAGCCTCAGTTTCGTTATTTTAGCTTCTAGGGAGAGTTTGTTGTTGACTGTTCATCAGATGTTCATTCTCTGGATATTTAAATATTTGCAAAATAGGACTGCTTGCTACTGAATATCTAATTTTTTTTTTTTTCAATATTTGATATCTGGCTTTGCGATTTCACTTCCATTATTTGATATTCATTTGCTAGCTGACAAGAGTTTTGCGTTTGATTGTATTTGACAAGTTGGCTTGCAACAGTAATTTCAGCCTCCGCCAGGTGCTAACATGGAGATTTCGCTTGATGTGCACCCATATCAAAATAACCGAGAGGCCAGCCCGTTTCGGTTTCTGAAATTAACAGTACCCCGTCCAGTGCTTGAATTGGAATTTCAAAGCATTTTGCCCCTTGAATTCGGCACAGAGAAACTGAACCACCGATTCCAAACGTTTGCGAATATTCACTGCAAGGCGAGCTTCGTTCATTCCACAGTTGCCTGGGGTTAGCAATGACATAGGCCACGTTCCAGTGAAACTCCATGATGGTGGATTGTTTTCCCTTCAAAAATACAGACACACAGCCCTCACAGATGGCTGCTGTGAACAGCCCTTTGCAGTAACCGCTTCCAAAATATGGCTGAGCGACGAAATTACTTGCACGTTGCCAACGATAGAAGGGGACCGAAAACAATCGGCCGCTCTGGAATAAATACCTTTTTACAGTCTATCAAGGTCAACCTTTTTTCTTGATGTACTTAACTAACCATGTAAAATATTACATCAGCAGGCCTACAGGGCACTCGGAGATAGATTCCTATTTGCATAATGTCCTCTGTTCGCGGCTCTGTGGTCCTTAAGGGTGTTTAGAATAACGGGCTTGCGAGAACATACTTAATCCAATCTCATTTTTGCTCTTTTAAGATTTCAAAAATTAATAAATCCCCCAGATATTCCAAATTACCATGCGCTTTTATAAGCATAACTTTGTAACTTTAACCCATTTATGAACGTACCCTCCAGCCATATGTACTAATGAATAAGAAATAACATTAGAACTTTCAAAGATGGCTCTCTTTATGAAGTAATGTAGGAAAATCCTGTTAGCTGGATCAAGTACAAAAGTGTGGTTTCTTAAAAATAGAAAATCCTTCGCAAAATTACTTGTAATTACAATAACCAAAGGATAAAAACGTAAGAATAGTTCGAGGATTGTCATTCTTTCGCTCTGTTTGTGGGGTATTTTTATGTGCGTGGGATGAGTCTCGTCGAGAAAGCAACGTGAGGTAAACTGTTCTCTCAGACTCTATCAAACCAAGATGTTTTGGCGCTTGAGGTGGAAAACGTAAAAGGGTAATTCGCCTCCTAATAATCAGTGTGGGGTACTTGAGCCAGAAGATCCTTTAAAACTCTACATGGCTTGGGACCAGGGTCTCTGAAGGGCAATTTTTTCGAATATGTTCCTGACCAGGAATTCAGATCACAGGGAGAGGCCTTTCTGACTGTTCCATCGATCAAAGACACATAAGACAGGGCCTTTTCAGTGGCCGCCCCACAATTATGGGATAACTTTCCCAGGAAGGTGCACCGGCTGGCCCCCTCACTCTCTATCTTTAGGAGGCAACTGACGACAGTTTTATTTCAGACTCCATTTGACTAAAGCCGTCTTAAATTGTGATTTTTACATTTGGCTTTGTGTTCTCAAATGCTTTTGTGTATTTTATTAATACTGTAGGCCGTGGTGAGCTCCGTAGGAAGGAAGGTGGCTAATAAGTGTTTTAAATAAATAAATAAAGATCCGGAAGAAAGAAGAAAGGAAGATAAGTACTTTGTTATTTGCTTACGCAAGCCGATGTTTTGCCTAGGAATTCCAGAGAGTGTCTTTAAACGGCAGCTTTGAAGGGCGGACTCAGTGGCATTCTACGCCCTGCCGAGCTGCCTTCCCTCATAAACTCCACCCTCCTCAGGCTCCGTCCCCAAATCCCCAGTAAAACCATAGAGTTTTCCCTCCAATGGTCGTGGCCCCGCCCCCAGCGTGCTCAGCGTCCTAACGTCACTTCCTGGTGATGTGCACATAGGGGCGGGGTTCCCCCCAGGGCCCGATCCGCCGGCGGTGGGGAACGGACCTCTAGGGCGGGGGTTTCCCCACCCCCCGGGGGGACTTGGCAACCCTACTGTGCGCTCCTGCAGGAAATGACCCCTGATGAAACTCCACTGAAGTCCCTCCCCTCCTCAAACTCCACCCTCCTCAGACTCCACCACCCCCCCAAAAAAATCTCCAGGTATTTCCCAACCCTCAGCTGGCGACCCTACTCAGCCCTAAAAACATCTCAAAAGCCCTCCCTCCCCCTCCCTCTGTTCCTAGCGTAGCTAATCCAGAACGCTGCACATCTTGTACAGAGACCCAGGCCTTCCAGGAGAGTTGGCAGAACGCAGGCTGGAATGTACTTCCCGCCACCCCCTTTACATCGGAATACAGGATTTAGCCTTGTGCTTTCCCAGATATAAAATTAGGCCGACAGACGTCTGGATGCTGTCCCTTGCTCCATGCCGCTGAAGTTGTAGCGAGCTGGGAGCCAAAAAGGTTTTTGGAAGGGCCTCTCCCTCTCTCTCTCTCTCCCCCCTATGCTGCCATTCATTTCGGTGGGAACAAGACCGCTGACATCTAATTACGGCTTCTGCTCAAATTAACAGGACAGACATGACAGCGGCGGTGGAGGGGAGAAGCCTTGAGATGAACCGGGGGGGGGGGGGGCCCTTTCGCCAACACGGATTAGGGAGTTGGCCGGCTGGCACCTTCGTGCCAAGGCAGCGGCTTCGCGGCGCAGTTAACGGATTGCTTCGGTTGTGTGAAGACAAAGGACTTTGCGACACCGCCCTGCGACGCACTACCCTTCCCGTGCGTCGCTTTTTCCTTTCTCTGATCTCTTCCGCAAATCCCGAGTCTCAGTGAGAAATCCGGACGATAAATCATGTCAATAAATGCTACTCCGTGTGCCCTGCGTGAGACGAAATGAAGACCTTGGCCCACTAAGACTGGGCCAGTTGACATGAAGCTGCCTTATACTGAATCAGAACCTTCATCCATTGAGGTCAGTATTGTCATAAGAACATAAGAACATAAGAGACGCCAATGTTGGATCAGGCCAAAGGCCCATCCAGTCCAACACTCTGTGTCACACAGTGGCCAAAAGCACCAGGTGCCATCAGGAGGTCCACCGGTGGGGCCAGGACATTAGAAGCCCTCCCACTGTTGACCCTCCCCCAAGCACCAAGAAGACAGAGCATCACTTGCCCCAGAGTCCCTATCTATACCTTGTGGCTAATAGCCACTGATGGACCTCTGCTCCACATGCTTATCTAATTCCCCCTTGAAGCCGTCCATGCTTGTAGCCACCACCACCTCCTGTGGCAGTGAATTCCATGTGTTCATCGCTCTTTGGGTGAAGAAGTCCTTCCTCTTATTCGTTCTAACCCGACCGCTCAGCCATTTCATGGAGTGCCCACGAGTTCTTGTATTGTGAGAAAGGGAGAAAGGGACCTCTTTCTCTACCTGCTCTGTCCCATGCATAATCTTATAAACCTCGATCATGTCACCCCTCAGTCGTCGTTTCTCCAAGCTAAAGAGCCCTAAGCGCCTTAACCTTTCCTCACAGGGAAAGTGTTCCAACCCTTTTATTATTCGAGTTGCCCTCCTCTGCACTTTTTCCAAAGCTATCATATCCTTTTTAAGGTGACCAGAGGTTGCACACAGTATTCCAAATGAGGTTGCACCATTGATTTATGTAGGGGCATTATGATATTGTCTACTCGGACTGGCCGCAGCTCTCCAAGGTCCCAGGCTGAAGTCTTTCACATCGCCTACTACCGAATCCTTTTACCTGGAGATGCCGGGGACCGAACCTGGGGCCTTCTGCATGCCAAGCAGAGGCTCTACCACCGATGCATGGCATATGCCCCCCCAAAACACACATGAAGCTGCTGTATACTGAATTAAACCGGGTTTGATTCCCCACTCCTCCACACGCAGCTGCTGGCGTGACCTTGGGTCAGTCACAAGGTCTCTCAGAGCTGTTCTCTCAAGGGCAGTCCTCGAAAGAGCTCTCTCAGCCCCGCCTACCACACAGGGTGCCTGTTATGGGGAGAGGAAGGGAAGGAGATTGTAAACCATTAGTTGTAGACTTTCCGGGTTGTCTGGCTGTGGTCTTGGCACTGTAGGACCTGACGTTTCGCCAGCAGCTGTGACTGGCATCCTCAGAGGTATAGCACAGAAAGATGGAGGACTCCCTGTGTCAGGGTGAGAAGAAAAACGGTAGGCCGGTAATTTCTATCTACTCAGGAAGGTGGGATAGGGCTGAGTCATTATCTTGTAGGAGTTCCCCAGGCTGACATGCTAATGGAGAAGCTAAGCTAAGAGAGCCAGTTTGGTGTCATGGTTAAATGTGTGGACTCTAATCTGGGAGAACCATGTTTGATTCCCCACTCCTCCACTTGCAGCTGCTGGATGACCTTGGGCAAGCCATAGCTCTGTCAGAGCTGTTCTCTCAAGATTAGTCCTCAAAAGAGCTCTCTCAGCCCTACCTACCTCACAGGGTGTCTGTTGTGGGGAGGGGAAGGGAAAGGAGTTTGTAAGCTGCTCTGAGACTCCAAGTGAAGGGCTGGGTATAAATCCAATCTCTTCTTCTTCTTCTTCCTCAAGAAGAGCCCTGCTGGAAAAGATCTTCCAAAAGGCCATCTACTCCAATGTCTTATTTTCAACAACGGCCCACCAGATGTTTCTAGAAAACTTATGCGAAATCAGGGGGAAATAAAAGGGCCTCACCTGGAGCTTGGCCATCGATTCCGTCGGCAGCCCGTGGCAAACCATTTGCTAGTACATTTTTACACTGCGCAGCTTTCGTGGCACACCACGGGTTGGCCACGGGTGCGCTACGCTTGCCAGATGTTGCGGTGTGATCGCGCCCTGAAAATCCGCCCAGCACTCGTGGCTCTCCCGTGGCAAATTCGGCGTGTGAACAGGGCCATCGTTGGACAAATAAATATCATTATCAATATTTGTTCTCACCCCTTTTGTTTTTATTTCTGGCAGTCTCGTTTAATGTTAATAAAAACGTGTGGCTCTCAGACACCTGACGTTTAATGTTAATAAAAACTTGCGGCTCTCAGACACCTGACGTTTAATGTTAATAAAAACTTGCGGCTCTCAGACACCTGACGTTTAATGTTAATAAAAACTTGCGGCTCTCAGACACCTGACGTTTGTTCTATGCAGCTCTTACTTTAAGCAAGTTTAGCCCCCCCCCCCGGCACTTGAGCATCCCTGACCAGGGGTTGTCCAGCCACTGATTAAAGACTGCGGTGAGGGGGAGCTCACCACCTCCCCAGGCAGCTGATTCCACCGTTGCAGAACTCTGACTGTCAAAACGTTTCTCCTAAGATCCAGCCGGTACCTTCCCACCCGTAATTTAAACCCATTCTTGCTCCCTGCCCTCCTCTAAGTGACAGCCCTTCAAAGACCTCAAGAGAGCCATCCTGTCCCCCCTCAGCCTCCTCTTCTCCAGACTGAACCTTCCCAAGTCCCTCAGCCTTTCCTCACAGGGCTTCGGTCTCCAGGCCCCCGATCGTCCTCGTCGCTCCCCTCTGCACCCGCTCCATTCTGTCCACATCCTTGTTGAAGTGAGGCCTCCAGAACTGTACAGAAGACTCCAGGTGCGGCCTGACCAATGCAGTGTACAGAGGGGCTACCACATCTTGCGATTTGGATGTTATGCCTCTGTTGATGCAACCTGTGACGTGACCAAAGAAAAAGCAATTGGATTTATACCCAGCCCTTCACTTGGAGTCTCAGAGCAGCTTACAATCTCCTGTCCCTTCCCCTTCCCACAACAGACACCCTGTGAGGAAGGTGGGACTGAGAGAGCTCTTTCAAGGACTGCCCTTGAGAGAACAGCTCTGACAGAACTACGGCTTGCCCAAGGACATCCAGCAGCTGCAAGTGAAGGAGTGGGGAATCAAACCTGATTCAGGAGGAGGAGGAGGAGGAGGAGGAGGAGGAGGAGGAGGAGATTGGATTTATACCCCGCCCTTCACTACCCGAAGGAGTCTCACAGCAGTTTACAATCCCTTTCCCTTCCCCTCCCCACAACAGACACCCTGTGAGGCAGGTGGGGCTGAGAGAGCTCTTTCGAGGACTGCTCTTGAGAGGACAGCTCTGAGCGAATTTGGGACTGACCCAAGGTCACACCAGCAGCTGCATGTGGAGGAGTGGGGAAGAAGAAGAAGAAGAGATTGGATTTATACCCCGCCCTTCACTACCCGAAGGTCATCCAGCCAGGTGCAAGTGGAGGAGTGGGGAATCAAACCTGGTTCTCCCAGATTAGAGTCCGCACACTTAACCACTACACCAAACTGGCTCACCAAACTCCTTTCCCTTCCCCTCCCCACAACAGGCACCCTGTGAGGTAGGCGGGGCTGAGAGAGCTCTTTCGAGGACTGCTCTTGAGAGGACAGCTCTGAGAGAACTTGGGACTGACCCAAGGTCACCCCAGCAGCTGCATGTGGAGGAGCGGGGAATCAAACCCGGTTCTCCCACATTAGAGTCTGCGCCCTTCACCACCACACCAAACTGGCTCTCAGTCGTACGACGGCCTCAGTCCAGTCCTTTTAGCTTCTAGGGAGAGATCCGGCTTGATTTGACCTAGAACCCACTGGTTGGTCTTTCTGGCGGTCAACAGTGTCCACGAGACTCTCTCCACGTGCTCCCCTCTCTCTATATACGACTAGCCAGTGACACAGGCCTGCCTTCCGCGTGCCGATCTAATCCCCTTTTTTGGCCACCATCAGAGCCTCTCCGCCTCCAACAGCCGCCGCTGCCCGCCTCTCCGGCTCTGCAAGGCCTGTTCCCAGGCTCGGAGCTTTCAAAAGCTTCCCCGTTGCCCAGAAGACCGGCTGCTCCCCTCCGCTGGGACGATCCCGTGAACACTCAATCTGCGAGATGGAGACGGCGACCAGTTGGTGAGCAGCCTCTGCCACGGCTCCCGTCCCCAGCAGGGGCGTCTCTGCAGCCAGCTCTCAGGGCAGTGCCAAAAACGCATTCCTGGCCCGGCTCTGGCTGGACTTGAGAGGGGCAAGTGTATCGAGCGGGAAGGGCATGCCGAGCGGGCGACAGATTTTGCACCCGAGGCCCCGAGTGGCACCGGCTACAAGGGACGCTTCCCCAAATGTGGGACGGCCGCGTTGCCAACGCGGGCACGAGAAGATGTTTTCCCTGGTCCTCTCCAGGAAATTCCCCCCGCCCTCTCTTGCTGAGTTGTTCCAGAAAGAGACACCTGTGGCTCAAGCGGTTAAGGCGCTGAACTGCAGGCTGTGGAAGGCCGGTCGTTCAGCAGTTCGAGACCCGAGTGCTGCACGATGGAGTGAGCTCCCATCTCTAGTTCCAGCTCCTGCCAACCTAGCAGTTCGAAAGCAAGACATTGCAAGTAGATAAATAGGTACCAGGAGCTGCGGTGGCTCAGGTGGTCAAGACGCTGAACTGCAGGCTGTGGAAGGTCAGTAGTTCAGCAGTTCGAGACCTGGGTGTGCCGCATGACGGAGTGAGCTCCCGTCTCTAGTTCCAACTCCTGCCAACCTAGCAGTTTGAAAGCAAGGAATTGCAAGTAGATAAATAGGGACCACTTCGGTGGGAAGTGAACAGCGTTCCGTGCGCCTTGGTGTTTAGTCATGCCGGCCACATGACCACGGAAAATGTCTTCGGACAGTGCTGGCTCTTCGGCTTTGAAACGGAGATGAGCACCGCAACCCTAGAGTCGGACTCGACTGGCTTTCAAGCAAGGGAACCTTTACCTTTACCTTAAATAGGTGCCACTTCGGTGGGAAGGTAACAGCGTGCCGGCCACATGACCACGGAAAACGTCTTCGGACAGCGCTGGCTCTTCGGCTTGGAAATGGAGATGAGCACCACAACCCTAGAGTTGGATTCAACTGGCCTTCGAGCAAGGGGACCTTTACCTTTAGGGTTGCCAGGCGTTCCCTCCCCAGTCACCGGCCGTGGATGGGGGTGAGAGTTGCCAGATCCAGGTTGGGAAACTGCTGGAGGCTGGGGAGGCCAGGGACCTCAGTGGGGTACAACGTCACGGAGTCCACCAATGCTCCCTCTAAGCTGTGGAGTCTTGTGAGCAAAAAAGTACTTTATGAGCAACTAGCATTAAAGTTGTGAGCGAGCAATTTGGCTCCTGCATCAATTAGTCTGCTCTGGAACTTCCTGAGCGAAGACAAATATGTGTGAGCCGGAGGCTAAAAAAACTGCGAGCTGGCTCACACAGCTTAGAGGGGACACCGGAGTTCACCCTCCAAAGCATCCATTTTCTCTGCGTTCTGGAGCTGTAATTCCGGGGGATCCCCAGGCCCCACCTGGAGGTTGGCGCCCCTAGGTGCCTGGCCTGGATGGCCCAGGGAGGCCTGGTCTCATCAGACCTTGGAAGGTAAACTGGGTCAGCCCTCTTTTGTGTTTGGAAGGGAGACCAGCAAGGAATACCAGGGTCGCTATGCAGAGGCAGGAAATGGCAAACCACCTCTCAGTCTCCCTTGCCTTGAAAACCGTATAAGTCAGCTGAAACAGGAAGAGGAGGAGGAGGAGATTGGATTTATACCCCGCCCTTCACGACCCAAGGGAGTCTCAAACTCCTTTCCCTTACAAACTCCTTTCCCTTCCCCTCCCCACAACAGACACCCTGTGAGGTAGGTGGGGCTGAGAGAGCTCTTGACACAAACTGCTCTTTTTCAAGGACAGCTCTTATCAGAACTACGGCTTGTCCAAGGTCATCCAGCAGGTGCAAGTGGAGGAGTGGGGAATCAAACCCGGTTCTCCCAGATTAGAGTCCGCGCACTTAACCACTTCACCAAATCCAATCTCCTCCTCCTCCTCCTCCTTCTAAACCCATACCGGGACAGAATCAGATGCGGCTCAAAACCACATTCAAATACCCCGGGCCAATGCCATACTGACTGCAAAGTTACCTCTGAGTGGCCATAAAACGGCCATAAATCTATGCAGACGGCTACCATAAAACCAAGAGATCCGTGTGCGGAGGCTACCATAAAATCCGACAATCAAAGACAGTGACAGCCAACGCTCCCTCTAAGCCGTGGAGTCTTGTGAGCAAAAATTCTACTTTGTGAGCTACCGGCATTAAAGTTGTGAGCGAGCGATCTGGCTGTTGCATCAATTAGTTGGCTCTGGAGCCCTCCTTCCCGAGCTAAGAAAAAAATGTGTGAGCTGGAGGCTAAAAAACTGTGAGCTGGCTCACACTCACTCAGCTTAGAGGGAACACTGCTGACAGTGGCATGTGATGCAGGGGGGGGATTTCTGTTCCAGCGTGGGTTTGGTAAAAAGTGGAGCCGATGCTGATGCAGAATGAGCCATGATCTTTTTCGAGTTACAGAAGAGGACAATGCAGTACACAAGGGACTGAGTGTCATTAGTAAGAGGACGCTGGACTTGGTAATCTAAGGAGCGATCCAAAAAACCAACTCTCCCTGGGAGGAGCACGCACCGAATGCGTTTGCCCTCGTTGCAGCCGGACGAGGTTTCTCTAGTCTCCGGCTCCTCAAAATGGCTCCCCTTTAGATTAATTCCCGTTATCAACGGATCTCGCTCAGCCGCTTGAAGAGGGGGAGAACAGATACCGTCGTCATTTCTGATAGAGCCGTTCCTTAGCGGAAGCCGATACGGCGTCTGAGTTGCCGAGACGAACCCGCTGGAGATTAAAACCCTTCCCCTTCTCAACGATGCAATCTGTAAAAATCAAATGCAATTAGAGCGGCGAGAGAATGTGGAGCTCAATGTCCCTTTCAGTCCTGTTTGAAGCGATGTTATGGGAATTTCCGGGAAGCCTGTGGTAGAAAGTGAATAACAGCCTGTGCATATGTTTTGTTTTGTTTTCCCCAAAAAGGAACACTGAAAATATTGAAGCAGTGTGGTTGGATTTACCATTTGACCAGTGGCAGTGGGCAATCTCTCACACACACCCCTTTTCAGTGTTGGCAGAGTTTAAATATGCAAAGGAAGCAGAGCACTGATAGAGCAGTGGTGGCGAACCTATGGCACGGGTGCCAGAGGTGGCACTCAGAGCCCTCTCTGTGGGCACGTGTGCCATCGGCCCAGCCAGGCCCATACCATCATTAAAGTGTCGAATTCTCTGCCAAATAATTTTAAGTCAATGAAAGCATTTGGGATTGCTTTCCTTACTTTGTTTGGATCATCTTAAGTTAATGTATGAGTTGTTTTTTCTAAACTAAAACCTCAGTATTCAGGTTAAATTGCCGTGTTGGCACTTTGCGATAAATAAGTGGGTTTTGGGTCGCAGTTTGGGCACCCGGTCTCTCCAAGGTTCGCCATCACTGGTTTAGAGGGAAATAAGTAGGTTTACTAAAGAAGAACAAGCTGTTATAGAATGTAGAAGAGAGAGAACCTTAACTGTCTAACCTAACTGATGAAGGAGGAACGACGACAGGAAGGAGCAGGAGCAGGAAGTCTCCAGAAGAGCTAATCCGGAGACAGGAAGGACATAATTTGAAATTGTGGGCAGTCCCTAATCTAGCTATGCTCACTACCAGTCCTTCAACTGTCCCCCTGTAGGGTGATCTGTAGAGAGTTTGGTGCATGTCCAACTTCGAACTGGTAGTGATCTATTTTTTCCGGCCAAAAGTGCCGGTGATCTACTACCATGAAAATAAAGATTCAAATTAGTTTCAAATTAGATTTTAACCCACTAAAGTTGGGTTCCTCCACCACCACCACCCCATTTATAATGCACCTTCTGTCATTTACTGGCAAGCAAAATAAGCAAAAATAAGCAAAAACAGAACAGAGAGACAAAGATCCAGAAAGAACTGCGAACATTTCTTATTTTTTATTGAGTGATAACTTTCTTTAACTGTCTCAATAACCTTCTTTAACTTTTATTCAGAGTTATTTGTGTTAAATGTAGGTCAAGTCTTGATCCAAGTGGGGCTGGTGTGATCTACCTCTGACCCCTCCACGGTCTACTGGTAGATCGCGATCTACCTGTTGGACATACCTGGTGTAGTGGTCAGGAGCGCAGACTAACCTGGGAGGACCGGGTTTGATTCCCCGCTCCTCCACATGCAGCCAGCTGGTGTGACCTTGGGTCACTCACAAGTTCTCTCAGAGCTGTTCTCTCAAGAGCAGTTCTCGAAAGAGGAGGAGGAGAGAAGAAGAAGAGATCAGATTTATACCACGCCCTTCATTACCTGAAGGAGTCTCAGAGCGGTTTACAATCCCCTTCCCTTCCCCTTCCCACAACAGACCCCCTGTGAGGTAGGTGGGGCTGAGAGAGCTCTGAGAGAGCTGTCCTTGAGAGAACAGCTCTGAGAGAACTTGTGACTGACCCAAGGTCACACCAGCAGCTGCATGTTCGCACTCCTAACCACTACACCAGACTGGCTCTCTGAGCCCCACCTAAGCCACCTAAGCCAAAGTGGTGTAGCAGTTAAGAGTGGGGGTGGGGTTCTGAGATTCAAGATCGATGGTCGTCTTGCAAACACAAGAGCCACATTAGTAAAAGAAAAATATCTTTACTACAAAGCAAAATAAAGCATGGGTAAGGTACTTTGGATAAAAGAAATAAAATAAAAAGGTTACATACTTGCAGTTACTCTCAGTACTATATGCTAACAGCTACATCTTTCTAACTGTCTTGGCTTCTAGAAGAGAGCTTCCTCTCTGCTTCACACAAAGGGCCATAAACCTTGTGAATACATTAATGCTAGATCAAAGCATTCCCACTTCATTAGGATAAACAACTCCCACAAACTTTTGAATACTGTACCATCCTGTTTCCTAACAAACAACATTTTACTCTGTAATGACTGAAGTGGAAAGGAAGGAGACTGAAAGCCGCTTTGACACTCCTTAGGGTAGAGTAAAGTGGGGTACAAAATCCAAATCTTCTTCTTCTTCTAATCTGGAGACCTAGTTTGATTCCCCACTCCTCCTCCACCTGAAGCCTGCTGGGTGCCCTTGGGTTAGTCACAGTTCTCTCAAAATCTGTCTCAGCCCCACCTGCCTCCCAAGGTGCCCGTTGTGGGGAAAGCCAGTATCATATAGTGGTTAAGAGCGGAAGACTCTAATCTGGAGAGCCGAGTTTGATTCCCCACTCCTCCTGCACATCAAGTCTGCTGGGTGACCTTGGGCCGGTCCCAGTTCCCTCTGAACTCTCTCAGCCCCACCTGCCTCATAAGGACTGTGTTGTGGGGAAGGGAAGGGAAGGGAAAGGCGATTGTAAGCCGCTTCGGGACTCCTTGTGGTAGAGAAAAGCAGGGTATGAAAGCCAACTCTTCTTTTTTATTAAGATTTTTATTGTTTCCACACACAAAAGGTTGATATAGCAAACAAGCCCACTCCCTGCCTCTTACCTAATATGTCCTAGTAGTAGAAGAGGAGGTCGGAGGAAAAGGGAGGGGTTAAGTTAGGCAAGTCAGGTGCAACATTATGGATTCAATTAAACAGGGAATAAAGGTGAGGAGATACCATTGCTCAGAAAGGTACAAGAATTCATGCCAAATGGAGGTGAAAGTTCTGGGAGCTTCACACCTGTTAGATGCTATTCTCTCTTTCTGTACAAAGGTCAAGCATATCATTGACCCAGAAATCTATACAGGGAGATGTTTGAGGTTTTCATTATTGTAAACTAAAGCTGCCCTTTGGATCCAAAAGATGTGGCGTTTCGAGAGTGCCCATAGAGTTGGTATATATCGTAGGATTAGATTATTGGCTGTGAAGTCTAAATTAGCTGCTAATGTGAGATTGATCCTGGATATAACCTCCTGCCAGAAATGAGTGATTTCTTCTTCTTCTTCTTCTTCTTCTTCTTCTTCTTCTTCTTCTTCTTCTTCTTCTTCTTCTTCTTCTTCTTCTCCCCCTCCTTCCTCCTCCTCCTTCTCCCACTTCCTCCCCTTCCCCTTCTTGTTCTTCTTCTCCTCCCCCTCCCACTTCTTCTTGTACTACTATTACTCCCCCTCCTCCTTCTCCCTCTTCCTCCCCTTCCCCTTCTCCCTTCTTCTCCTTCTCCTCCTCCTCTTTCTCCCTCTTCCTCCCCTTCCGCTTCCCCTTCCCTCTTCTTCTTCTTCTTCTTTCTCTCCCCCCTCCTCCTCCTTCTTCTCCTTCTTCCTCCCCTTCCCCATTCTTCTTCTCCTCCCCCTTCTTCCTCCCCTTCCCCCTTCTTCATTTTCTTCTTCTTTCTCTCCCCCTCCTCCTCCTTCTTCTCCTTCTTCTTCTCCTTCTTCCCCTTCTTCTTCTTCTTCTTCTTCTTCTTCTTCTTCTTTAAAATTCCTTCAAGGACTGGCCCTTTTGGGTTAATACCTTGCATACCGGGAGTATGCATGTATGTGCAGTCCTCTCAATACACGTGGTTGGTGAACCGGGAAATTCATCTTTTTTCCCCAGCTGTATGAATTTCTTTGGATTTCTCTTTGGATCAAAACGGAATTGATTGGGACGAGTTTCCACGGATTGCCGGATTCCAGGGAGAAATTGGGTAAAGAAGAATTAAGAGAATTCCTCCATGGTGATGCTGGTGGTGGAAAGTGCCCCCAGAGCCACAGCTGACAGGTCTCCCTCCAAGGATTTTCAAGGCAGGAGATGTTCAGAGGTGGATTGCTTTTGCCTGCCTCTGCGTATAGCAACCCTGGGCTTCCTTGGTGGTCTCCCATCCAAGTGCTAATCAGGGCTGGCCCTGCTTAGCTTCCGAGATCGGACAATCCTATGCCATCCACCAGTGTTCCCTCTAAGCTGAGTGAGTGTGAGCCAGCTCACAGTTTTTTAGCCTCCGGCTCACACATTTTTTGTCTCTGCTCAGGAAGGAGGGCTCCAGAGCAAACTAATTGATGCAGCAGCCAAATTGCTTGCTCACAGCTTTAAGGCCAGGAGCTCGCAAAGTAGAATATTTGCTCACAAGACTCCACAGCTTAGAGGAATAGGGTTGCCAAATGTTTTGGGGTTGGGAGTGGGGGGCTCCCGGCCGGCGTCTTAGGCGTGCGTGCCTAAGTGACGTCGCACGCTGGGGGCGGGGCCATGCCATTTGAGGAGGAAACTCTTTGTTTTCCCCTCAAATGGCGTGGCCCCGCCCCCAGCGTGCGACGTCACTTCCGGGTGACGCGCACATGGGGGTGGGGTTTCCCCCGGTCCCCGATTCCGCGGGAGCGGAAATCGGGGCTCGAAAGCGGTGGAATTCCACCCCCCGGGGGCATTTGGCAGCCCTATAGAGGAAGCATTGCCATTCACACTATCCTCTATGGTGGATTCTCTCTAATGCCTGTGCATTCAGCCGATTGTTGGCAGTAAGTCCCTTCACACGTGCAAAAAGTAGACTCTTGATCATGCTGGGTCATGCAGAAGGTGTTGTGATGGCCACAGGAATAAACAGCTTTAAAAGGGGATTAGATAGATTCATGGAAGAGGGGTCTAGTAGTGGGTAATGGCCATGGTGACTGAGGGGAAGCTCGACATTCAGTGGCAGTCAACCTCTGAATCCCAGGGCCAGGGGGCAACATCAGGGGAAGGCCTCAGCCTCTCTGCCCTGTTGTTGGCCCTCCAGAGGAACTGGCCACTGTGTGAAACAGGATGCTCTAATAGATGGACCACTGGTCTGGTCCAACAGGGCTCTTCTGATGTTCTTAAGGGAGCCTCCAGGTTCAGAGAGGCAACATTGGGGAAATGCCTTGGCCTCTATGCCCTTTTGTTGGCCCTCCAAAGGAACTGGTTGGCCACTGTGTGAGACAGGAGGTGGACTAGATGGACCACCGGTCTGATCCAGCAGGGCTCTTCTGATGTTCTAATAAAGGACTCAGCCTATGCCCTGTTGTTGGCCATCCAATGGGGACCCAAGGAAACTTACCTCATTCTCCTCCAGTTTATCCTCACAACAACACTCTACACCACACTGGCTCTCCCAACCTTGACGATTGTGCGGAAACCCACATCGAGTCGATTGCCTTCCATAAAGTACCCTTCTTGAAAGTAGCAGAAAACCAAGGAATGGTGGTATTTTGGTGTAGTGGGAGAGCCAGTTTGGTGTAGTGGTTAAGCGCACAGACTCCAACCTGCGAGAACCGAGTCTGATCCCCCACTCCTCTACATGCAGCTGCTGGTGTGACCTTGGGTCAGCCACAAGTTCCTTCAGAGCTGTTCTCTCAAGGGCAGTCCTCGAGAGAGCTCTCTCAGCCCCACCTACCTCACAGGGTGTCTGTTGTGGGGAGAGGAAGGGAAGGAGACTGTAAGCCACACTGAGACTCCCTTGGGTAGTAAAGGGTGGGGTATAAATCCAATCTCTTCCTCCTCCTCCTCCTCCTCCTCCTCTTCTTATCATTCATAGATATGGGCATGTTTTCCTGGATTCTTGGTTGCCAATTTAAAACCAGGATCTGCATCATCGTGCCCATTGCCTCTCTCTTTGTGCCCATTTAAATGACGTGAAAACAAAAAAATAATTATCTCCCTGATTGGTATTCCTCATAGCCAGCGAAGGACATTTTAATTGTAAATGCAGAGTTTGGTTTGGTTGGGCGTCTTTAAATTACACCCCTGCCTGTTCGGGGATTTTTGTTTTGTTCTGTTTTGTTTTTTTCCTTAATGGCTCTGATGAGGGATACTGTGTATGAAACTAATCTGTAAATAGACTCCCGGTCCAGAAAAGTCTCCCAGCAATGCGGTGGGCATCAATTGCGCCTGCCCCCGTTTTGTCGGAGTTGAATACGGCCACGCGAGAGACGCACCAAACATCAAACTCAGTGGATTAGAGAGGGGGACCCGGTGCTCCAAATCATGATTGTCAATCATTGCCTGGGATTAGGGGATATAGTTTAGAAACCGGAAAAAAAAGGAAGCCCTGCGCTTTTAACTTCTGCCTACTGTGCATTTGGAATCCTCTCCCAGACAGAGCATTGCTAAAGTCAAGGCTGCCTCCTTTCTACCATGGAAAGGAAATGCACCCCTTTGCCATATGCGCAGCCAGCTTTTCGCTGGAATTGAAACCAGAGAGGGGTGCGACAGAGAAGCTCAGCAGAGCTCAACCCAACCACGGTATTGTTTAAGAGCACAGATTCTCCCCATCTTTCCTTAAGGAAGGAGGACCAAGCCAAAGACGATAGGGAGCCCTTAGCGTACAAGTATAGCCACAAATAATACCCACCAAGGGAAGACCTTCCACAATTCACAATGAAGGAGGAGGAGGAGGAGGAGATTGGATTTATACCCCACCCTTCACTACCCAAAGGAGTCTCAGAGTGGCTTACAAACTCCTTTCCCTTCCCCTCCCCACAACAGAACCCTGTGAGGTAGGCGGGGCTGAGAGAGCTCTGACAGAAACGGCTCTTTTTCGAGAACAGCTCTTGTCAGAACTATGGCTTGTCCAAGGTCACCCAGCAGGTGCAAGTGGAGGCGTGGGGATTCAAACCCGGTTCTCCCAGATTAGAGTCCGCGCACTTAACCACTACACCCAACCGGCTCAAAACTGTGTATTACATTCATAAAAGTACAAAGATGGGTCATAACCAGTGTTCCCTCTAAGCTGAGTGAGTGTGAGCTAGCTCACAGTTTTTTAGCCTCCGGCTCACACATTTTTGTCTTAGCTCAGGAAGAAGGGCTCCAGAGCAAACTAACTGATGCAGGAACCAGATCACTGGCTCACAACTTGAATGCCAGTAGCTCACACAGAGTATAATTTTTGCTCACAAGACTCCACAGCTTAGAGGGAATATTGGTCATAACACAATAGAAAGTATATCCAACAGATTGCTCATAACAATAAAGCCTTATTTATTTGTTTGTTTGCATTTTGTTTTATTGAAGGAAGAATTTTATAATTTAACACCACCACCCAAATCATTAATATGATGAAAAATGAAACTTCACTTGCACGCTTTATCATCGTATCTTCTTTCTTCTTCTTCCCCAGTTTGATGTAGTGGTTAAGTGTGAGGACTCTAATCAGGGAGGACTGGGTTTGGTTCCCCACTCCTCCACTTATACCTGCTGGATGACCTTGGGCAAGCCATAGTTCTGGCACAGCTGTCCTTGAAAAAGAGCAGTTTCTGTCAGAGCTCTCTCAGCCCCACCTACCTCACAGGGTGCCTGTTGTGGGGAGGGGAAGGGAAAGGAGTTTGTACATGGGGGCGAGTCGACATCGAGCAGCAGGCGTTCCGGGCAAGGACTGGTCCAGAGACACGGCGACGCAGCGACGCAGCATGGACGGAGGTCGGTGCAGCAGTCGTTGCACAGTCGCGGACTGTGGAACTACCCCAGAAGGAGCCGCTGTGGAGCCGCGCCGAGACAGAACCCACCACGAGGAAGCCGCGGGAAGGAAAATAACAAAAAAGCCGACGGGGTGCCTGGTAGGCACTCACCTTCCCTATACATTGTGTGGCCCTAGCTAGGAGTTATAAAATGCCCATGTAAACCGCTCAGAGCCTCTGGGATGGAGCGGTATAGAAATTGAATAAATAAATAAATAAACTGCTGCTCTAGGAACATTCCTCGAATCTCTATAGTCTTTACCATCTTTATTATACAGGTGAGGAGAGATTCCTAGAGCGTTACCCAGAAGTGACATCACATCGTCCTGGACCGCTTCCCAGGCACCGCTACCCAAATCTCTCAGCATTTGCCAGCACAGGGATGGGAACCTTAACTGGGTGCCATACTGCAAAACTAAGTTTTTTACTCCCTCCTCCAGCGTGCCGTTATCAGAATTAGCCCAAGCTAAGGGACGATGTACGGCTGCGAGAGTTGGACTATAAGGAAGGCTGAGCGCTGAAGAATAGATGCTTCTGAAATATGGTGCTGGAGAAGACTCCCTTGGATTGCCGGGAGATCGAATCAGTCAATCCTAAAAGAAATCAACCCTGACTGTTCCCTGGAAGGCCAGATACTGAAGCTGAAGCTCAAAGACTTTGGCCACCCAATGAGAAGGGAGCACTCCCTGGAGAAGACCCTGATGCTGGGAAAGATTGAAGGTCAAAGAAGACAGGGACGGCAAAGGATGAGATGGTTAGACAGTGTTATCGATACAATAAACATAAAATTGAGCAAACTTCAGAGGACAGCGGAAGACAGGAGGGCCTGGCGTGATGTGGTCCATGGGGTCGCAGAGTCAGACTCGACTGTGTGACTGAACAACAACAAGGGGAAAGGACTGGTGCCCATAATGAGACTGTCTTTTTTCCTACCCAGGACTGAAAACACGGGGGGTGGTAGTTCCACCCTATTCTGCTATGGTCAGGCCTCACCTGGAGTCCTGTGTCCAGTTCTGGGCACCACATTTTAGGAAGGATGTTGACAAGCTCGAGCGTGTCCAGGAGAGGGCAACCGGGATGGTGAGAGGGTTGGAATCCAAGTCTTATGAGGAAAGGCTGAAAGAGTTGGGAATGTTTAGCCTGGGAAAGAGAAGGCTTAGAGGGGACATTATTGCGGTCTTCCAATATCTGAAGGGCTACCATGTAGAAGATGGAGCGGATCTATTCTCTCTTGCTCCGGATTGCAAGACTAGATCTAATGGGTGGGAATTACAAGGGAGTCGTTACCGGCTAAATATCAGGAGAAACTTCCTAACTGTAAGAGTGGTTGAGCAGTGGAACAGTCTGCCTCGGGAGGAGGTGGTTGCTCCTTCTCTAGACGCTTTCAAGCGGAGGCTGGACGACCATCTTTCGGGTATGTTGTAGGGCTATCTTTCGGCTCTGCTCCTGCAGAGTGCAGGGGGTTGGACTGGATGACCTTCAAGATCCCTTCCAACTCTAACATTCTATGATTCTATGATTCTAAGGCCATTTCAAACAGAAAAAATGCTGGGGAGGGGAGCATTAACCCTCTCCTTCCCCAATCAAGTGGCCCCAAGTTATTTTAGTCTTTTATGACTGCTTTTTTTTCAGATAAATTAAGGCCATCTGATCATGGGTCCCTTTAAAGTAGTTTGGACCTAAATGTTGGTGCAACCCTTGGGTTAAGCACCTGAAAGGTTAACTGGACACAAAATAGGGGCCCAATGTTAAAATCAATAAGTATACAACATAAATATTACTAATGATCAAAAAGACATGCATTTGTTACAAATTAGTTTAAAAACAGTTATAGGCCTGAATATAGCCTCAAAAATAAGTTCAAATCAAACAATATGCACAATTAGGATCTTGCGCATCCCTAAAACAGACGTGTTTCAGCCTATCGGCCTTCTTCAGTGGTCAAGCATACATATTGCACATAAATGTTGCACACAGAGCCAGTTTGGTACTTAGAAGCCAGTTTGGTGTAGTGGTTAGGAGCACGGACTCTAATCTGGGAGAACCGGGTTTGATTCCCCACTCCTCCACATGCAGCTGCTGGTGTGACCTTGGTCGGTCACAAGTTCTGTCAGAGCTGTTCTCTCAGGAGCAGTCCGCGAAAGAGATCTCTCAGCCCCACCTACCTCACAGGGTGTCTGTTGTGGGGAGGGGAAGGGAAAGGAGTTTGTAAGCCAATCTGAGACACCTTCGAGTAGTGAAGGGCGGGGTATAAATCCAATCTCCTCCTCCTTCTCCTCCTCCCTAGGATCAATTATTGCAATACTAATATTAATCAATATAGGACCAAGTGAAAATTATGTTCTGATAAATATCAGTGACTCAAGGGAAGGCTGTACTATATAGGCTTCACACGAGTTCATCATATGTCCAAATCAAGTAAGGTAAAGGTAAAGGTCTCCCTTGCTCGAAAGCCAGTCGAATCCAGGGTTGCGGTGCTTATCTCTGTTTCAAAGCCGAAGAGCCAGCGCTGTCCGAAGACATTTCCGTGGTTATGTGGCCGGCGTGACTAAACACCAAGGCGCACGGAACGCTGTTACCTTCCCACCGAAGTGGTACCTATTTATCTACTTGCAATTTCTTGCTTTCGAACTGCTAGGTTGGCAGGAGCTGGAACTAGAAATGGGAGCTCACTCCATCATGCGGCACCCGGGTCTCAAACTGCTGAACTACTGACCTTCCACAGCCTGCAATTCAGTGTCTTAACCACTTGAGCCACCGCAGCTCCAGGTACATGTATCCAAAATGGGATTTCAATTGTGTACCCCCCATTTTAGTCCAGGAGATTCAATTCCTAAAACCACATGGAGTCAGTGTAACGAAATAGTGTGTAGTCAGGTCCAATGCTCCCTCTAAGCTGTGGAGTCTCGCGAGCAAACATTCTCCTTTGTGAGAGCTCCTGGCATTAAAGTTGTGAGCGAGCGAGTTGGCTGCTGCCTAAATCAGCTTGATCTGGAGCCATCCTTCCTGAGCGAAGACAAAAACCTGTGAGCTGGAGGCTAAAAAACTGTGAGCCGGCTCACACTAACTCAGCTTAGAGGGCACTCTGGGTTGGCAAGGTCCTGGAGCAGGGGTGTCAGACATGCGGCCCAGGGGGCTGGATCAGGCCCCCCAGAGGGCTTCTATCAGGCCCGCAGTGGAACTGGCTGTCTTCTGCTGCTTCTTCCGGTTCTGCTGCTGCTGCGTCATCGTAGGTTTGCAGCTTACAGATACACACCTGAACAGCATACTCGAGATTGCAACAACGCAGACATTTTGATGCGATAATTCAGAGCAAGAGGTGTCAGTGATCAGACACTGTTACATAAACAAAATATGCGCGCAAATGTTTTAAGCATGTTTTTATTTGAAGTTAGAAAAAAAACCTTTGTGTTTGTGTCCTTTATAAAGTTTATCTCTCCGCTGCCTGGCATTACCTTTTATGTCTCACATGGCCTGGCCCGACAAGGTCTCACTTATGTCAGATCCGGCCCTCGTAACAAATGAGTTCGACACCCCTGCCCTAGAGCCCGGGAAGGGCGGGATTTCGGAAGGGGAGGGACCTCCGTGGCGCAGAAGGCCGTTGATTCCACTCTCTAAAGCAGCCATTTTCTCCAGGCGAACAGATCTTTGTTGCCCGGAGATGAGCCGCAATTCCGGAAGATCTTCAGACCTCACCTGTAGACTGGCAAAAAACCTATGCAAACCTCAGCATCCAGCTACCCATAAATATATATACACACACCCACACCCATCCAGCTACCCATAAATAACGGGAGAGAAATTTCTGTTCTGGTTTTTTGTTTCGTTTTTAAGGGAAAGGGGCGGGAGGGTGGGAAAGCAAGAGCAACGACTAATCTTATCAACGCCTAACCTTTTAATCTGATTATTGCAACAACATGTTAATTTATGGGGGGGGGGAGAGAATATGTTTGGCAGTTGGTTAAATTGCTAACAAGGGCCCCCCGAATGGCAGCCTCAACAGGTTCCTTCATTGAATTCACGCGGCCACTCCTGGCAAAGCGGTTCCAAATTTGGCCTTAATTAATATTCCTCCTCCTGGTTTCCATAGTTTCTTTTTAAACACGAGCGCCGGCAGAATCTGGCTGGGCTTTGCCCATATTCTCAATAATAACCCCCCTCTGGCTGTCAATATGTATGAAAGGCAAAACATTTTTTGCATACCTCGAACAGCCTGTCTTTCCCCCCGTCTTTTGTGACTCCAGATATGTCGGCAGTAAAAGTGTTTTGTTTGGTGGCATGAATTGTTCCCCACCACCACCACCCCCTTTTACTCTGCTTAATAGACTTAACTCTTTCTTGGCTTGAGTCCTGCTAATGCACACGCACGCACGCGCGCACACACAACCACAACCGTACACACACACAGTCTTTCCCCTTTTCTGGAAATATTTTTTTGGTATTTAGACTGGACAAAAAATTGTTGTCTTTGTTTATTAGTAGTATTTGTTTACTACTACTACTACTACTACTACTAGTAGTAGTAGTAGTAGTAGTAGTAGTAGTAGTAGTAGTAGTAGTAGTAGATGATTGTATTGAGACCACTCATGGGATAGGGCAGGGGATAACAACAACGATATATTGTATATTGTTGATATTATTAATGTTAAGTCGCTCACTTAACAAAGCAGTCGGAGAGTGATTCGGCAAGAACACAGCTTTATTCTTCCACTCGAACACAACTCCAACACAGATCAACACCTGATAGCCAGAACAGCCTTTACATTGCAGCTGTCCTGCTTTTCAACATTCCTGGCTAATGTAGCCACACCCACTGTACAAATACCAACCAATAAGGTTGTTCACATAAGGACCAATCACAGATGTTCCCGCTCAGGGAGCTTGCTAGGTGGTGATTGGTTAGGTGCTTCCTGGGCTAGTAACACGATTGGATGGATTTGGATCCTAGCCCAGGAGGAAGCTTTACATTACATTCCAGTTAGATGTTTCACAACATTATCATGCATTCAAGGCAGCTTTGAATACACTACAATTAATATTAATTAATAGTATTATTAACAGTATTATTTATTTGTTTGCTTATTCAATTCAACTTATAGGCCGCTCTTCGCTGAAAAAAACAGGGTTCAGGGAAGTGTACAATAGTGGTAAGAATTACAAATTTTATAGAAGTTTGAATACACAATAATACACAAAATGCATTTCAGAGTGGCCTGTGTTATCGGTTTTGGGTGTGCGCGACCGCCCGTGTGCATGACTGTATGCATGACTCTCTGTGTGTGTTTGTGTGTGTGTGTTAATACTAATTCATAGTTTGCAGTTTTAGGCTAGGGTGCCAAACTCCAGCTTGGAAAATTTGTGGAGATTTGAAGGTGGAGCCTAAGGAGAAGAAGAAGAGGAGGAGGAGGAGATTGGATTTATACCCTGCCCTTCACTACCCGAAGGAGTCTCAGAGCGGCTTACAATCTCCTTTCCCTTCCCCTCCCCACAACAGACACCCTGTGAGGCGGGTGGGGCTGAGAGAGCTCTTGACAGAAACTGCCCTTTTTCAAGGACAGCTCCGATAGAACTACAGCTTGCTCAAGGTCATCCAGCAGGTGCAAGTGGAGGAGTGGGGAATCAAAGCTGGTTCTCCCAAATTAGAGTCCGCGCACTTAACCACTACACCAAACAGAAGAATAAGAAGAAGAGGAGGAGGAGGAGATTGGATTTATACCCTGCCCTTCACTACCCAAAGGAGTCTCAGAGTGGCTTACAATCTCCTTTCCCTTCCCCTCCCCACAACAGACACCCTGTGAGGTAGGTGGGGCTGAGAGAGCTCTGACAGAAACTGCTCTTTTTCAAGGACAGCTCTGACAGAGCTTGTGACTGACCCAAGGTCATCCAGCCAGGTGCAAGTGGAGGAGTGGGGAATCAAACCCGGTTCTCCCAGATTAGAGTCGGCATATTTAACCACTACACCAAACTGGCTCTCTTCTACAACAGGATACAATCAGAATAGGATAGGAAACATTTGCATTGCTGACAAAAACATCAGAAACCAAGGCGTGCAGGAGGCTGGACCCAGGGAGGGGAGGGGCCTCAGTGCCATAGACTCCACCCTCCACAGCAGCCATTGGCATCAGGGTGACTGATCTCTGTTGCCTGAAGATCACTTGAATTTCTGGGAGCTCTCCAGGCCCCCCCCCCCCCGAAGGCTGGGAACCCTTCTTTCAGGCCTGCAGGCCAGATCCCCTGTGAGTTTGGTGTCTCTAGCACACCAGGAGGGGCCTTCTTCTGCATCATCAACCAAACTTTTCATTTGGTGGCTAAAAGTGGCTCACGAACCGGGCACACTGCGAGCCACTTACCGAACCGCATTTTCCCAGTTTGTACAACCTGATTAAGCAAGAGATAAAGGTTTATTTAGGAACTAATATACGGTGGCGAACCTAAACAGCATGATAAAAAGTAGAGACATCGCCCTGCCAACAAAAGTCCGCATGGTCAAAGCAATGGTATTCCCAGTAGTCATGTATGGCTGCGAGAGTTGGACTATAAGGAAGGCCGAGCGCAGAAGAATAGATTCTTTTGAACTATGGTGCTGGAGAAGACTCTTGAGAGTCCCTTGGACTGCAAGGAGATCAAATCAGTCAATCCTAAAAGAAATCAACCCTGACTGTTCCCTGGAAGGCCAGATAATGAAACTGAAGCTCAAATACTTTGGCCACCAAATGAAAAGGGAGCACTCACTGGAGAAGACCCTGATGCTGGGAAAGACTGAAGGTCAAAGAAGATGGGGACGGCAAAGGATGAGATGGTTAGACAGTGTCATCGATGCAACGAACATGAAATTGAGCAAACTTCAGAGGACGGCAGAAGACAGGAAGGCCTGGCGGGATCTGGTCCATGGGGTCGCGAAGAGTCGGACTCGACTGTGCAACTGAACAACAACAAATACTTGATAGGTAAGAGGAGAGACAGAGGTAGGCTCCTAACTACATCTCTGGCTGAGAGAGGGTGTAAGACTGAGTGCAGCACTTCTAAGAAGGGAGAAATTGCTCCTAAGAGTAGCCATCTGGAGACAGACAAGGAGTGACACTTAACAGGAGAGAGAAGGTGCCAACCTCACTATCCTACCTAATTGTCTTCTTGCTGCCCCCTTCAGGGTATACTTCTCCATTCCTTTGTGTACCAGAAATTGCCTTTTCCAACAAATCTAGCATCCTCCTGCAGGCCAATGCGGCTTCCCTCTGAAACCCTCTCCGTCGTCTCAGTATCAGTTGTAATTACAGGAGAACTCCAGGCCTGGAGGGTGACAATCCTACACCCGCTGAACCTCTGTAGCACCGCCCCCTTCTCCAAGTAGCTGGGACATGGGCGGGAGCAATGTCAGCTGCCCCTACATCACTTCCACGAAAAAACCCCGGAAATGACAGGGGTAGCTCTAGGAATTGCGGAAAGCTCTATGGTAAAGCCACAGCATTGCTGGTGATTCCTAGAGAATAAGAATAAGAAGAGATTGGATTTATACCCCGCCGGTTTTAACTCAATTGCTTATTGTGTTTATCCTTGTCATAAGCCGCTTGAGCCCTGCTTGCGGGGAAGAAGAAGAAGAGATTGGATTTATACCCCGCCCTTCACTACCCAAGGGAGTCTCAGAGTGGCTCACAAACTCCTTTCCCTTCCCCTCCCCACAACAGACATCCTGTGAGGTAGAAGAAGAAGAAGAAGAAGAAGAGATTGGATTTATACCCCGCCCTTCACTACCGAAGAGAGTCTCAGAGCGGCTTACAAACTCCTTTCCCTTCCCCTCCCCACAACAGACACCCTGTGAGGTAGAAGAAGAAGAGATTGGATTTATACCCCGCCCGTCACTACCCGAAGGAGTCTCAGAGGGGCTTACAAACTCCTTTCCCTTCCCCTCCCCACAACAGACACCCTGTGAGGTGGGTGGGGCTGAGAGAACTCTGACACAAACTGCTCTTTTTCAAGGGCAGCTGTGCCAGAGCTTGTGACTGACCCAAGGTCACACCAGCAGCTGCAGGTGGAGGAGTGGGGAATCAAACCCGGTTCTCCCAGATTAGAGTCCGCGCACTTATCCTCTGTCACTTCTGCCCATGGTTCAGTCACAGTAGTCTCAGCGCTCTCTCAGCCCCACCTACCTCAAACGGAGTCTGTTGCGGGGAAAGGAAGGGAAGTTAATTGTAAGTCACTCTGAGACTCCTTTGGGTAGTAAGGGTGGGGTATAAAACCAACTCTTTTTCTTCTTTGTTATGTACTGGGGTTGAAACATTCCTGATTGAATCATCCCAGAGACTGGCTGAGCTTGAAGCACAAGAACAATAGCCTGCCAGGATTCTGAAAGTAACCAATCGAGTAGTAATGTTATGTAAATAGCCTATCACTGGGAGTGGGGTGTGTTTGGGTGTGGCAATTGCGTGCTATTCAGCAGAGCTGAGGCTCTGGGGTCTTTCCTTGCTCTTGCTGAAATGACTAATAAAGTTGAGCTGATCACCAATGTTCCCCCTAAGCTGTGGAGTCCTGTGAGCAAAAATTCTACTTTGTGAGCTCCTGGCATTAAAGTTGTGAGCGAGCGATTTGGCTGCTGCATCAGTTAGTTTGCTCTGGAGCCCTTCTTCCTGAGTGAAGGGGAAAATGTGTGAGCTGGAGGCTAAGAAACTGTGAGCTAGCTCACGTTAACTCAGCTTAGAGGGAACACTGCTGCTCACTGGACTCAAGCCCGCTCACCCACGGAACCCGCTATTTAACATTATTCTCCTCCTCCTCCTTCTCCTCTTCTTCTTTTTCAAAATAAGGTCAAAAGGACAGCAATCCATGCATCTCCTCATCCCATAACCTACAGGCACCACCCTTCAAATCTCCAGGAATTTCTGAGGCTGGAGTTGGCAACCGTAACAAGTGGTCCGATACACTCCAGCAGTTGTCCGTTTCACCCGTATTTTAACCCAAACAGAAAGAGAACATCGTTCCCTTCTTTACTCGCCACCCCTCCCCAACCACGGAAAAACTCCTGATCTTTAAACGTTTTTAAAAAGTTAAGCCGGCTCGCGCATCCCCCCCCCCATTTCCTCCACCGTTCCCGCATTGCCCCCACCCCCCCTTCCAGAACACAGCAATATAAATACTGCTAACTCTGTGGAAATGAATTATTGACCATTTTAATACATGTTGCACAGTACATATTAATACAGAAAAATACATGTTATCAGCGCCGTACTGTTGACTGTGTACTAATCCATTCCACCTGCTCAAATATTAGTGCAAATAATTATATATTTGTAATGCATCATTGCTGTCTAGTTGGAACCCATGCCGGCGGAATAAATGTCTCTTCGGAGACGCTGTTTGCCATTACGGGCACAATACGGGCGCATTCATACTCAAATTGACTTTGGACGGATAAGTAAGTCAACGGAGCAACCTTCAAAAATCCACTTGCGTGAGACTTAGCAAGTTATTTTAATGAACTGTTTACAGTCAAATGAAAGCTCACGCCCCCCCACCCAGCTCGCACACCCCAAAATGTCCCTTTCACATGGATGCCCAAATGACCGAGCATGCTTGGGCCAAGAAGGTACTCTGTGGCCTTCCTTCCTGGTGTCAAGGTTCAAAGGCTGGTGTTACCCACAAAGACTTGGGGGGAGGCTGTGGCTCAGTGGTGGAGCCTCTGCTTGGCATGCAGAAGGTCCCAGGTTCAATCCCCGGCATCTCTCGTTCAGAGGACCAGGCAGTAGGTGATGGGAAAGACCTCACCCTGACACCCTGGAGAGCCACCGCCAGTCTCAGCAGACAATACTGACTTTGATGGACCCAGGGTCTGATTCAGTATAAGGCAGCTTCACGTAGAATCATAGAATAGAGTTGGAAGGGAGCTCCAGGGTCATCGAGTCAGTCATCATCATCAAGTTTATTGTATTAGCCATTGGCCATAACAAAGCATAAATACAAACACAATCCTTATACATCACATTAAGTTATCCCTTCACTAACTTGCGCTGAATCCTAGCCTTAATCTTATCTTTTTTGCCGCCAAAGCAAACAGGGACATTCTGCTGGTAACATATACATCCATATCAGAGAGCAAAAAAACAACCAACTCCTGTTTTGAGAATCCATTGTGCAAAGGTAAAATAGGGTATATAAATCTCTGCCTAAGTGATTCGTGCCATGAGCATCTCAGTAAATAGTGCTCAATATCATCCACTTCGCCCAAACCACATTGACAGGTTCTTAAGGCAACAGGTAAACCCATAAAACGACCAACACAGACCATTGAAGGAATGGCATGGAATCTGAGGGCTGTAAATGCCCTTCTTAGGTCAAGATTGGTTAGTTTCTCTAAATAGCCAGTCCTACAGTGATCTCTTTTAAAGGTCTTAAACAGAGGGGCCGTTCGGCAACTTGCCGCCGCATGAAGGTTTAAAAGGCCGTCCTTATGAAATACCCATTCCTTCAATTTGGACTTTTGATTATCATTATCCGCTAAACCCATTAGGTCATCCGGAGGGTCATCTAGTCCAACCCCCTACACAAGGCAGGAAATTCTCAAATACCTCCCCCCACACACACACACACCCAGTGACCCCTGCTCCATGCCCAGAAGATGGGAAAAAACCTCCAGAATCACTGGGGGCCAAACTGGCCTGGAGAAAATCGCTTCCTGACCCCAAAGTGGCAATTGGGATTTCCCTGGGCGTGTAAGAAAGGGTCACAAGAGCTAAGCCCTGAGGCAACCCTTCCTGCCCTCCTTCTCATGAAACGCCTGAGTTCACGGAGTCCGCATTGCTGTCCGATGGCCATCTAGCCTCTGCTTGAAAACCTCCAAAGGAGGAGAGGCTGCCACCTCCCGAGGAAGCCTGTTCCACTGAGGAACCGTTCTGTCAGGAAGTTGTTCCTAACGTGTACCTGAAATCTCTTCTGATTTAATTTCAACCCGTTGGTTCTGGTCCGACTTTTGGGGGCAACAGAAAACAACTCTATCCCATCCTCTCTAGGACAGCCCTTCAGGTACCTGAAGATGGTTCTCATCTCACCTCTCCGTCGTCTCCTCTCCAGGCTAAACATACCCAGCTCCATCAACTTTTCCCCATAGGACTTGGTCTATGACGATATGTTCTGAATCTTATTACAGAGGGAGAAATATTGCTCACCAGTTCCCCACTCCCACCACAGACCTCTGAGTCTCCCCCCCCCATGTTTTTCCAAGGAGTCCCTACTAGGTTTGCCAACCTCCAGGTGGGATCTGGAGTTCCCCCAGAATCACAATTTACCCCCAGACTATACAGATCAGTTCCCCTGGAGGAAATGGTAACTTCAGGGGGCAAGGTAAAAGGTAACGGTTCCCTTGCTCGAAAGCCAGTCGAATCCGACTCTAGGGTTGCGGTGCTCATCTCCGTTTCCAAGCCGAAGAGCCAGCGCTGTCCAAAGACGTTTCCGTGGTCATGTGGCTGGCATGACTAAACACCAAGGTGCATGGAACGCTGTTACCTTCCCACCGAAGTGGTCCCTATTTATCTACTTGCAATTTCTTGCTTTCGAACTGCTAGGTTGGCAGGAGCTGGAACTAGAGACGGGAGCTCACTCCGTCGTGCGGCATACCCGGGTCTCGAACTGCTGAACTACTGACCTTCCACAGCCTGCAGTTCAGCGTCTTAACCACTTGAGCCACCGCAGCTCTTGAATATAACATTACAATTTTTCAAAATACTTACCAGGTGGTACCTCTCCCCAGCTAGACTGAAGCATATGTATCCTCAAAGTAACTCCAACTGTTGGAAAGGATGCGGATCCAAAAGGGATTTCTTCCACGGCTGGTGGACCTGCACAGCGATTAAAAACTTCTGGTCCCAAGTGTTGGAAGAAATAAAGAAGATGACAGCAGAAGACATCCAACTTGATCCGGCTATCTTGCTTCAGTCAGGGCTCTTTTTGTAGAAAAAGCCCAGCAGGAACTCATTAGCATAATAGGCCACACCCAACAGCAAGAACTCGTTAGCATATTAGGCCACACCCTGACAGCACCGCTCATTGGCATATTAGGCCACACACCCCCATGTTACCAGAAGTGTGGTCATCCAGCCACACCCACCGTTCCCTTCTTATTCTGTTGACCTTGTTTGTTGTCAAAACCCAGGGCCTTTTTTAACTCCTTTGCATGTTAGGCCACACACCCCTAATGTAGCCAATCCTAATGACTTTCTGCTGTTGGGTGTGGCCTATTATGCTAATGAGTTCCTGCTGGGCGTGGCCAACTCAGGAGCCAGCCGGAACTCCGTTCCTGTGCGTTCCTGCCCAAAAATAGCCCTGTTGCTTCTTAATTCAAGATATAGCACTGATGAAAGCAAAGTAAAAATTACTGAATTAGCCGCCACATGAATAGCCATGGCACGGCTTTCTATTGCTGCCTCATGGAAAAATCCTGATCCTCTTTCCATTGCTCAATGGAGAAACAAATGTTGGGACCACTTTGTGATGGACAAAGTAGCAGATAAATACAAGTCCCACACACAAGGTAAGTGTGGTTCCATTCCAGATTCATTCGAAAATGGTGTCCTCTCATAACATATCTCACAGAAAACGATGTATTACCAGCAAATACTGGCCATGCAGAATGGATACATCTATGAGAATTTTTTTATGGTCTGAGCACTCCCATAAAATACTATTGAGGTCCTTCTAAAATATATCTGGAGTTATTATACGTTATAACTTTAGTAATAGTCAGGGCTATTTTGGGGCAGGAACGCACAGGAACGGAGTTCCGGCTGGCTCCCGAGTTGGCCATGCCCAGCAGGAACTCATTAGCATAATAGGCCACACCCAACAGCAGGAACTCATTAGGATTGGCTACGTTAGGGGTGTGTGGCCTAACATGCAAAGGAGTTCCTGCTACAAGAAAAGCCCTGGCCGTTTTGACAACAAACAGGGTGAACAGAATAAGAAGCAAAAGGTGGGTGTGGCTGGATGACCACACTTCTGGTAACATGGGGGTGTGGCCTAATATGCTAATGATCTGTGTTGTCAGGGGTGTGGCCTAATATGCTTGGGGTTTCTTGCTGTTGGGTGTGGCCTATTATGCTAATGAGTTCCTGCTGGACTTTTTCTACAAAAAAGAGCCCTGGTAATAGTAGAATAATTGGAAAATCACAAGAAAGTGACAAGGATATACTCATAGGAAGATCCCGCTGACAAGTGAATAGACGGCATTGTGACATATGTATCTGCACTTACAGTTTGTGTTAATGTTTAAACAGCAATCTTGTTTATGTATACTTGACCTATCTTTTAATAAGGTTAATTATTTAAAAAAGGGGGGCATTTAAATTTCTTAGGGGTCACTGGCTAGTCGAATTAAAAGTCATTTAATTTGGTTTCTGGGGGAAATAGAGAGGTGCTGTCTGCCTCCACATGGCCACCGTAGCTGGCCCTTGACACCAGAAAGCTGTGCAGGAATACTCGGCTCCTTCCCCTAACCTGCTATCGCTGGGGGCCCTGGGCCGGATGGGAAGTCGGGGGCCCTAGCCCCAAGTTGCCCCACTTTGCCTACGGGCCTGTACCAGTGGGCGTCTGCCATGCTTAGAATCTAGCCTCTTTCCTCACCCTTCCTGACTTCCCACACCCGCCTGTTTCTAAGCATTTAAGGATCCGTTTTTCAGTCTTCCTCCGGCCCCTTTCACAATATGTATTTTCCCCCCAACCTGATTTCCGATGGAGAAGTAACCACTCTGTTCTCCCCTTTCCCCTTCCCTTTCATCATTCTTACCCCTTCTGCTGTATTGCAAACAGAACATAAACACCAAGTCGTGGTGGTGTGTTTTTTTTTTTATAAATAATTATAGGACTCTTAAAGGGGGGGGGGAGAAACACACACGCTATTTTCCACCCTATTGGCATTTCCCCATTTTAACCAATTGGAGGGTGCATAATTACAGCGCCATTTGCCCGCCTCCCTCTCCAGCGCCCACTTGATTGCGCCTCGTTAAATGCCAGCGTACGGCGAGGGAGTCTCAGAAAAGCGGCACTTTAACTCATTACCGGAACAGAAAAGGGCATTTTTTAAATTTTCGTTTTGGATAGTCCTTAAATTATATCGAGGTGCTACTGGAAATATTTTCCTCAATTACGCACCATAATAGCTATAATATTTAGAAACGCGCAGCGGTTTTAAGCTCCCCCGCCCACCCCAAATTTTTATTATTTTCCAATAACTTCTGTGTTTGTTCGAGCGCAGATCGGGGGTCCGTCGCTGGGGTTGTGGGGCTGGTGAGGGGGAAATAGCAAATGTAAGTGAAAAAACGAAAGGGTGGAATAACTAGAGTGTCCGTACCGTGCGGGTTGTCTGATCAAAGGGTGCGCCCCGGGGTTATACGTCATCACATACCTTCCCACCGAAGTGGTACCTATTTATCTACTTGCAATTTCTTGCTTTCGAACTGCTAGGTTGGCAGGAGCTAGAACTAGAGACGGGAGCTCACTCCGTCATGCGGCACAC